>NC_134889.1:35858420-35880920 GCF_041734735.1 Babylonia areolata
CACACACATACACACACGCGCGCGCGCGCGCGCACTCTCATTCTCTCTCTCTCCCTCCTTCTCTCTCTCTCTCTTTCTCCCCCTTCCTCTCTCTCTCCCTGCCTTCCTCCCTCCCTCCTTTTTTCTCTCTCTCTCACCTCTCTCTGTCTATCTCTCTCTCCTCCTCGCACCCTCTCTCTCTCACACACACATAAACACACATTCACGCGCGCACACTCTCTCTCTCTCTCTCTCTCTCTCTCTCTCTCTCTCACACACACACACACACACACACACACACACACACACACACACACACACACCACGCATGAAGTTTTATGGATTACACTTTGACCAAGTCCACAAAACTGACCAATTACAAGGTTTAAATCATAATCGCCATTACATGAATTTGGGTCCAAGGAATTTATTCTAAAGGTTGCAAGTAGACATGACAGAGCTTCAGTGGAAAAGCATGATCGATTTTGAGATAGGGCTTTCAATTCATCATCATCTGTTGTTTGAAAATCGCACAAGTGTGATCGATTTCTTCTGCGTGTGAAGGCTATACTTCTGTGGAGGAAACATAATTTCATGTTACCAATTATATTCGAGGATGTTTGATGATATCGATTCAAACGTATAGTTACGCGCATGCGCTCACACACACACACACACACACACACACACACACACACACACACACACACACACACACACACACTGTTACAAAGTGGGTGAGGAGACAGACAGGATAAGGAAAGAAAGAACCAGCCAATTCACTCCAGTCTTCAGTCTCTCACTCTCTCAGCAAACACAAAACAGACACCAGGAATTTTCCCCTCAGCCAGTTATGATTATAAAGACAAAATGAACTTTTTCTTCACTCACGCACACTCTTAATTTTCACCTCGAAACAACAGTTATTTAATTTTTTTCTCTTGTTTTCTGTTTTGTTCTTTACTAAACCGGGGAACAAAATGTCTGGAATGTCACAGTTCACAGTTCTCTCCGTGCACAGCTGCTCTGTCCTTGATCCAGTCCACAGGATCGCACTCAGTCCCAGGCCGGCCAGTTAACAGTCTGCTTACAGTCAAACCATGTCAATGTTCACCCCACACACTCGTGGCACACTCGGCCATCACCTCCTCCGTTGAACACCAGTTCCACAAGGGGTCCCTCCACTCCGTGGCCGGTCAACATGGAGCCCTGATAACACTTTTTTTTTTCTTTTTTTTAAATGCTTTTAGCTCTTGGCACACTCCATTGAAAATTCTCCCTTCATCACACTGAACGGGTCTCCAGCTAAGTCCCTTCAATGTTCCCCCTTTTATTTCACTGTCCCCTCATGTTATTTTCTGACATTTACTGTCCTTTCACACCACTCATGCATTCATACCATTTTCCAATAAACAAAACTATATTCATTTATGAGAAAGTCACTACATCTTATAAAATGCACAGAACAAAGTATTGATTTATCACAGTGCAAAGCATTTCAAAACCAACAGCTACTACTACCAACGCAATAACTATTTTGATCAAAAGTTGAATTTTGAGTGAAAATCCAGCAACCAACCATTGAATAAATGATAAAAATAAAACTGAACAAATATTTCCCCACCTGGTGCACGGAACAGTCAAGACTTCAAGACTTCACTCCGTCTCAACAGACGCGCTTAACCCTTTTACCGCCAGTCAATTTAGACTACAAAATTCCCTTGTGGTATAAACACAGAAAATATAGTGGCTAAGAATAGTTGGGGATTCCCCCCTGCGATGTATAGAAAATATGGCCTATCCTACTACCGAACATTAAGAGCAGTAGGTTCATGGATAACAGACCAATGAATGGTCACCTTTCAGTGACATGAGTTCTCTACCACGCTAATGGATAAATGCGAGCTTGGCGGTGAAAGGGTTAACCCGAGCTCTCACAAATTCAGACTGGGTTTCTGCACATGTACCCACACGCTCACACACACACACACGCACACGCTCACACACACACACACGCACACGTTCACACACACACACACACACACACACACACACACACACACACACACACACATATATATATATATACATGAACATGCACAGCTCACGATTCACCCACATTTACCACGTGCAAACCATATTTTCACATTCATAACAGGTATATGAAATAATTTTTTTTTTAAATATTTCTCGTCCCTTCTCTCTGGCCACAGGCACTCGTAACTCACTCTGTCACACACACACACACACACACACACACACACACACACACACACACACACACACACACGCACATGAACATGCACAGCTCACGATTCACCCACATGTACCACGTGCAAACCATATTTTCACATTCATAACAGGTATTTGAAATAAATTTTTAAAAAATATTTCTCGTCTCTTCTCTCTGGCCACAGGCACTCGTAACTCACTCTGTCACACACACACACACACACACACACACACACACACACACACACACACACAGAGGTATTTTTTGCAACTTCAACCTGGCGTTGTAAAATCTCCCTCCTTATATAGCTCAACTGAAATACCGTATAATTTACAAAACTATTTGTGTGTTGCCAAAGATATGATAATTATCAGACCCAGACCTGATCATTCTTGTCTTCACCAGCATGGAGACAGAATAAATCCATTTTTCCCACAGACAATATGAGTCACGATATTACTATCCAACAGAAGTCTTTGTTTTTAGAAAGTTTAACGAGTTAACTCCATGATACCTGTATTTTCATACCCCCAGTTTTGACACCCATACAACAATACCGGTATTACCATAGTCCAAAACATATTCTAAAAAAATTTTTTTTTCTAGTTGTGTCCACCAGAGAATACATTTCTTTCAGTTCCAATGCTCATGAGCGATTTTTTTTCCCTTTAACTCTTTTACCGCCTGATATTTTTGACACAATGCTTTCAGTCACAGGCTTTGGTTCATGTCAAAACAACACAATGGAATTGCTCACTTCAAACTGGTTCAGGGAGCAATGGTTAAGGTTAGTCATTATTTTATTGGCAGGAAACTGGCTGCAGCTGTGAAGCTGTGTTACAGTGTGAAAAACGGTCCTTTTAACATGACCCCTGAAAGTCGACGAAAGTCACCCATGGCGGTGAAGGAGTTAAAGATGTTCCTGTTCTGTTGAACTCATTACCCAAACATTTGAAAGAATGATAAACAGTTCCTAATCTTCGACCACTATTTTTTTTTTTTTTTTTTTTTAAGTAAAGACATCACGAGGATTCTTTCAATTATCAAAAATAGTCCACTTTCTAACTGATTACACAGTTCGATGTTACTATAATGTGAACCATCGGTTGGGTTATAAACACCACGAGTCCTCTTCTTGTCCTCTTCGACTGCATGTTGGCCGCCGTCCTTTCTGTGTCTCTGGACCTTGTAATTGGAATGAACTTCCTCTTTCTCTTTGATCGTCAGGTCTGCACACTCAGCTCTTTCAAGTCTGGCCTTAAAACCCACCTCTTCCCAAAATAGCCTCCCTTCCCTGCCTCTTCCTTGTCTTCAGGTGGTTTTTTGTTTTTTTGTTTGTTTGTTGTTGTTTTTTTTTTTTTTTTTTTTTTTTTTTTTTTTTTGGGGGGGGGGGTGTTTGTTTGTTTGTTTTCCAGTTTTAGAGTTATGCATGCGTTTGAATGACTGGTGCGAAAACGCTTTGATTTGTCTCTGCACAAGATTCAGCGCTGTGTATTAATATATATATATATATATATATATATATATATTACTATTATTATTATTATTATTATTATTATTATCCCGTTAGAGAATTGTTCAACAAAACCCACGCAACACACAACCACCTGTAAAAAGGTGGAACAGGTACATCATCAGATATACTGGATTTATTTCAATACCAATACCGCCAGAACAGCGATTGTAAAGACAAGTCCAATTAGAATTTTTTCTTAATTAAAAAAGGGGAAAAAAGAAATAGAAAACAAACAAATAAAAAACAACTTATGACGCGGATTTTTAAAAACAACATGGCACAAATGATTCATCCACGTTACCAGTTTTTGTTTCCCAGAACGCAACAAGACCAAAATTTGAATGGCTGTATACAGTGTATTCAGTTGTCAACTGACGTGACCGAAACCCGCACGCATTCAAGGACAGAATTATAGTCAGATGATTACGTTGTGTACGTGGTACTCCATTACAACAAACCAAACTGTTAACTGGTGCACTTTTGTTCCCCCAGAACATACACCCGAAAAGTGATTTTCATTGACAGTTGTAATTGAAGCACAAGGGATAAAATATTCGGTCGTCGAGGAATATATATATATATATATATATAAAATTTTTAACAACGTTATCTACAGATGAAACGTCATGGAGTCACTAACAGTTTGCAAGACATATCGAAGTCGAGGAAAGGGATGTCACTCATCAGACGGGCTGGACTGACACTGTAAACATTTTAATAGGCGAAGGAGAAAAAGAAGATGATGATGATGACTGAAGAAGTCAAGCAAAGAACTGATAAACGGTGGGCAACACTGTCGTGATCATAATGATGAGGTGACCGAGGCCAAGATGCTATGTAACTGACCGTCGTGATCATAATGATGAGGTGACCGAGGCCAAGATGCTATGTAACTGACCGTCGTGATCATTATGATGAGGTGACCGAGGCCAAGATGCTATGTAACTGACCGTCGTGATCATCATTATATGATGAGGTGACCGAGGCCAAGATGCTATGTAACTGACCGTCGTGATCATAATGATGAGGTGACCGAGGCCAAGATGCTATGTAACTGACCGTCGTGATCATCATTAAATGATGAGGTGACCGAGGCCAAGATGCTATGTAACTGACCGTCGTGATCATAATGATGAGGTGACCGAGGCCAAGATGCTATGTAACTGACCGTCGTGATCATCATTATATGATGAGGTGACCGAGGCCAAGATGCTATGTAACTGACCGTCGTGATCAACATTACATGATGAGGTGACCGAGGCCAAGATGCTATGTAACTGACCGTCGTGATCATAATGATGAGGTGACCGAGGCCAAGATGCTATGTAACTGACCGTCGTGATCATAATGATGAGGTGACCGAGGCCAAGATGCTATGTAACTGACCGTCGTGATCATCATTAAATGATGAGGTGACCGAGGCCAAGATGCTATGTAACTGACTGTTGTGATCAACATTACATGATGAGGTGACCAAGGCCAAGATGCTATGTAACTGACCGTCGTGATCATCATTAAATGATGAGGTGACCGAGGCCAAGATGCTATGTAACTGACCGTCGTGATCATCATTAAATGATGAGGTGACCGAGGCCAAGATGCTATGTAACTGACCGTTGTGATCAACATTACATGATGAGGTGACCAAGGCCAAGATGCTATGTAACTGACCGTCGCTGACCCCGATCTGAAACAGATCGTCCGGAGGAATCCCTGATGCATTGTACCTTTGGGGAGAGCCTCCAGTCCGGTTGTCAGTTGCCTGACGTGGCCTGCTACTGCCCGGGCCTGTCTTCATGCGGCACTGACTGAGGAGACCCGGGTCGGCTTCCCCCGGCCTTCCCGGCAACACGGCCGGGTCGTGGCCGTCACCCGCCGGCTCCACAGCTGCGTCCAGTCTGCACCCCAGTGCAGGAGATTAGACCTGAGTGTTATCAGATCGTGATTCAGGTATTGTATTGTATTGCATTGTATTGTATTGTATTGTAGTTCTCTTTTTATCAGTCACAACAGATTTCTCTGTGTGAAATTCGGGCTGCTCTCGGCTGCCCAGGGAGAGCGCGTCGCTACACTACAGCGTCACCCCAGCATTTAAAAAAAATATTTTTTTCCTGCGTGTAGTTTTATTTGATTTTCCTATCAAAATTGATTTTTCTACAGAATTTTGCCAGGAACATCCCTTTTGTTGCAGTGGGTTCTTTTACGTGCGCTAAGTGCATGCAGTGCACACCGGGACCGACCTCGGTTTACTGATCGTCTCCGTCATCCGAATGACTAGCGTCCAGACCACCACTCAAGGTCTGGTGGAGGGGGAGAAAATATCGGCGGCGGCTGAGCCGTGATTTGAACCAGCGCGCTCAGATTCTCCCGCTTCCTAGGTGGACGCGTTACCTCTAGGCCATCACGCCACACACCCTTCACTGAGTCAATTACATCAGGCTTCTTCTTCAACTCCTACAACATTATGCCAGAGAACAACACTCTCAGTCGTTGTCATGGGTTCTTTTTCACTGAGTGCGCCAAGCGCGTGCTGCACACGGGACCCCAGTTTACTAGTCGTCTCAGCCGGTCATCCCAACGACTGACAACTTGAAGACGCTCTGTTCGCCATGATTTTCCTCAGTGTCAAACTTGGGAAGAAAGGGCGAGAGCGCAGATTCCAACCCAGACTCCTATGGACTCTGTACTGGCAGACGAGCGTCTTAATCATTCTGCCACCTTCCTCCACACATTATTATTATTATTATTCATTATTATTACAATTACTATTACTATCATTTATTTATTTATTTGTTTATTTATCTATTCAAACACTTTCTCCATCTTTTTCTTCTCGTTTAGCAAATAAAATTATATACAATATTAGGCAATATTCCAAAAGAGAAACTATTCGCTTAATTAGATGTTTTTTCATCTGACCCTCTTCCGTTTATCCATAAACGGCAAAAAATGTTTGTTCCCATTTTCATTTGGCACAATCATCGAAGTGCACAAATTTTGTTGTCTGCCGTTTGCTTCCTGTCATGTTTGACCCCAGCACATGCACATTTGCGGCAACTCCGTTCATGAAAGGTATTTGGAGAATTGTTAAGGACAGATTGTTAGATAAAGTAGTATCGGAATTAACTGTACTACATACTGTATTCATGATTCGTCGTTAGACAGACGCATCTGTCTGTTGCTCTGTTTGTGGAAAGTCTAGTTTGACATTCACATCGATTCTGTCGAGTCCTTCGATTCATTGCCACTGACTACTTTCGTTTTTCTTCTTCTCCATTCATTTGTGACAGTCGCTGCTGGTCGGTCATCGCTTTGGCCATTATTGTGTTGTCTGCGGTGTGTGTGTGTGTGTGTGTGTGTGTGTGTGTGTGTGAGAGAGAGAGGGCTCGTGTACGTTTATGTGCATTTGTTTGTGCTTTCATATCTGTGAAACTGCATGTTTGTTGCATATCTGTCATGCATGTGTGTGTGAGGGGTGGGGGTGGGGGGGCGGAGGGCGGGGAGTGGGGGTATGTGTTACATTTATTTGCTTATTTGTTTATTATCATTATTGTCTTTTTAAATTTTTGGTCATGGTAAGTATGTTATTTAAACGTAATTTTAGAATTACACAGAAAATTTCCTCTTTTTTTTTTTATTATCAGTATTTTTTTTTTTTTCTTTTCTTTTCTTCGTTTATTTATAAATTTTTTAATCAAATATTCATTTACCTTTTTATTCTTTTTTTTTCTCAGAGTCTGACAAAGCATGTTGGGTTACACTGCTGGTCAGGCATCTGCTTGGCAGATGTGGTGTAGCATATATGGATTTGTCCAAATGCAGTGATGTCTCCTTGAGCTACTGATACTGATACAGATACTGTAGATGTATCTGTCAATCTATGCGTCTGTTATGTTAATTATTATATTTCTCTCTCTCTCTCTCTCTCTCTCTCTCTCTCTCTCTCTCTCTCTCTCTCTCTCTGTGTGTGTGTGTGTGTGTGTGTGTGTGTGTGTGTGTGTGTGTGTGTAAGTTTTGAAATTGCTATCTTATATTTTGTTATAATGTTTATGATCTTAAAGTTCAGAAATGTAAGACTGAATTTGCCACAATCAAATGCATCTATGAGAAAGATTTGCATTTGATTTATTCTTACAATTACTTCATCCCCATTCAATATTTCTGATAAATACAACACATTTCTTCCATTTTTTTTTCAGGAGCCAATATTGATTCAGTGCTGTGTCAGTCTGCATAAATTAAAAACAGCTTGTATATGTTTCAGAAGAAACAGAAATCAAAGCTGGAACACAACCTGCAGCTTTTCCAGATGTGGATTAATTTGATGCCCTGACAAAACACTTCTTGACAATGGCACTAATTACGAGGATGCTTCGTCATGAGTGTGTGCTGATTTTCCGAGCGGCATCACAGACACACACAAGGCCTTACTTTCTGCACTGCCACAAATCCCCTGACCAACCACAATTTGTCAAGGAGCAGCCGCCAGAGTGTTACCAGAAATGTGTCAGACATCTTCACACTTGTGACAAAACCAAAGAACTGAGTGGAGCTTCTAAAAAAAAATGGATGCAGCACAAAATCAGTCGCCCTGCCTCAAAGAAAATCACTCACCTTGTTTCAAGGAATGCGAATCTTTCACAGGTTTCCAGGACTCTTTGCTCATCATCAGACACAGGTTCCATGTTCCCAAGTTGTGGTTCAGCTTCACATGTGTGTGCTGTGGCTTGCACTCAGTCACACGTTGTGACACAAGGAAGGTGTGAGTCACATGTTTTGACACAAAGAAGGTACAAGTCACACATTGTGCCACAAAAAAGGTGCGGCATGTCTGTGATGCCAGCAGCATTGTTTTCAAGCGGTGTGGACAAAGCGACACCACTCCAAATACAGGCCAATCTTGGTTTGGAGACAAAACTGTCACCACAGAATCTGGACGTTCTTCAGAAGGATTTGTCAGCTAGAGGGTCTGGTTTCAACCTCGATCAATTGGTAAGGATCGTGTGGTTTTAGATTCCCTCCCCCCCCCTCCCCTCGACCCCCTCTCCCCCCTCCCCTCGACCCCCTCCCCCCCCCCCCCCCCCCCCTTTTTTTTTTGGTTTTGTTTTTTGTTGTCAATAATTACCTGGTTTGATTTTACTTCGTATGTTATTTTGTTTAACGTGTGTGTGTGTGTGTGTGTGTGTGTGTGAGTGTGTGTGTGCACAAATGTGTGTGCATGTACACATGCATGTGTGTATGTATGTGTGTATGTGTACAAGTGTGTGTGTGTGCAAGTGTGTTTGGGCTTTTGAGAGATAATGAGAGGTAGAGAAATGGAGAGAGAGGGAGAGAGAGACAGAGAGAGAGAGGTAGAGAGAGGGAGAGCTGATTTTTACTAAGAGGAGTAGATGGTGTTTTAAAAACAAATCAGCAGCTGAAATAATAAAATAATGATAAACAAGTACAGCACATTATTCACACCATCATATGCCTTGTAATAAGTAATTACATGTCCATGTCTGATAAGTTATTATTATAAACATACTGTTGTGATCACATTAATGTAATGTTATGTGATACAGTAATATTAGTTTTTGCAATTTTACAATAATGTTTTCATATCATGCTTTCGTAATATCATACTTTGCAATAATAAATCAGTCGGACACACTGCACACAATGGCACACATACACTCACATGCACACACATTTAATTCATTGGTTTACAGTTAATTGTGTTCATGGTTCTTGCTTCTTTGTGTATGTTTTTATTGTTGTTTTGTTTTGTTTTGTTTTTCAGTCTAAAATCACATTATGTGGATGGATGCTAAACTGAAGAACACACACACACACACACACACACACACACACACACATGGAAGAAAAAGATTATATTGTATGATGATATGAATACTTTTCTATTTGTAACCCCCCTGTTTCTAACAGCTGACAGACTACAAGCACTGGAAGGAAGTGAACGAAATGAAGACCTGTCTGGAACGGGAACGGACTGACATTGCCAAGACCATGGCCTCTCTTGTGAAGGGCAAGGTAAAAGACTATACCCAGCTCCTTCCTTCTTATTGTTGGACACTCCAGTGTATTTACTTTAAACTGCCGTGCTCCAAATTCCTTTATTTTGAATTACTGTGCACTAATTCCTTTAATTTTTTAATTGTCATGCTCTCAATTCCTAGGTCCTTTGTTTTAAATTACTGTGGTCCAATTCTTTTATATTTCAAATTACTGTGGTCCAGTTCCTTTATTTTAAATCGCTGTGGTCCAATTCCTTTATTTTGAATTGCTGTGCACCAGTTACTTTATTTTGAATTGTCATGCTTTCAATTCCTAGGTCCTTTGTTTTAAATTACTGTGGTCCAATTCCTTTATTTTGAATCACAGTGGTCCAGTTCTTTTATTTCAAATCACTGTGGTCCAATTCCTTTATTGTATATCACTGTGGTCCATTTCATTTATATTAAATTACTGTGGTCCACTTCCTTTATTTCAACTTACTGTGGTCCACTTCCTTTATTTTAAATGTTTTAAATCAATGTGGTCCAGTTCCTTTATATTAAATCACTGTGGTCCAATTCCTTTATTTATATCACTGTGGTCCATTTCATTTATATTAAATTACTGTGGTCAACTTCCTTTATTTCAACTTACTGTGGTCCAATTCCTTTATTTTAAATATTTTAAATCAATGTGGTCCAGTTCCTTTATATTAAATCACTGTGGTCCAATTCCTTTATTTATATCACTGCGGTCCATTTCATTTATATTAAATTACTGTGGTCCACTTCCTTTATTTCAACTTACTGTGGTCCAATTCCTTTATTGTAAATCACTTTTGTCCACTTCCTTTATGTTAAATTAGTGGTCCCATTCCTTTATCTTAAATCACTGTGGTCCAATTCCTTTAGTTTGAATCACTGTGGTCCAGTTCCTTTAGTTTTAATCACTGTGGTCCAATTCCTTTATTTTAAATTGCCATCAAAGAAAACACTGCATATGCAAACAGTCTAAGGGAGGTGAATATATATATATATATATATATGTACACTGCATGTGCAAACAGTCTAAGGGAGGTGAATATATATATACACTGCATGTGCAAACAGTCTAAGGGAGGTGAATATATATATATATATATATATATATATATATATATATATATATATATTGGGAGGATATTTGCCACAGCTACTTTTGATTTGTCTGCATGGGCGGAGTAGTTGTTATGCACAGTACAGTACAGGAATCAGACCCTGTCCAGTTATGCACAGTACAGGAATCAGACCCTGTCCAGTTATGCACAGTACAGGAATCAGACCCTGTCCAGTTATGCACAGTACAGTACAGGAATCAGACCCTGTCCAGTTATGCACAGTACAGGAATCAGACCCTGTCCAGTTATGCACAGTACAGTACAGGAATCAGACCCTGTCCAGTTATGCACAGCACAGTACAGGAATCAGACCCTGTCCAGTTATGCACAGTACAGTACAGGAATCAGACCCTGTCCAGTTATGCACAGTACAGTACAGGAATCAGACCCTGTCCAGTTATGCACAATACAGTACAGGAATCAGACCCTGTCCAGTATGCACAGTACAGTACAGGAATCAGACCCTGTCCAGTATGCACAGTACAGTACAGGAATCAGACCCTGTCCAGTTATGCACAATACAGTACAGGAATCAGACCCTGTCCAGTTATGCACAGTACAGTACAGGAATCAGACCCTGTCCAGTTATGCACAGTACAGTACAGGAATCAGACCCTGTCCAGTTATGCACAGTACAGTACAGGAATCAGACCCTGTCCAGTTATGCACAGTACAGTACAGGAATCAGACCCTGTCCAGTTATGCACAGTACAGGAATCAGACCCTGTCCAGTTATGCACAGTACAGTACAGGAATCAGACCCTGTCCAGTTATGCACAGTACAGTACAGGAATCAGACCCTGTCCAGTTATGCACAGTACAGTACAGGAATCAGACCCTGTCCAGTTATGCACAGTACAATACAGGAATCAGACCCTGTCCAGAGTCTGCACCAGTGGGTCACAGTAAACATGTGTAACAAAGTAAACCATGATTTTTGGAGGGAAAAGATTATCATTTTGGGGGGGTCTCCACTTCTTCGTAATGGAAAACTGTATTTTGTAAGAAAGGTGATATGCATTCACACACACACACACACACACACACGCAAATATATATATATATATATATATATATATATATATATATATATATATATATATATATATTATAAAATTCATTTATTATTATTTTATTTTATTTTTTAAATTCTAATTGTGTGTGTGTGTGTGTGTGTGTGTGTGTTCTTTTGGACCATTATTGATAGTTCTTCAGGTCTGAGTCAATGTTATTTTGCAGACGTTAGAGGACAAGATGGTGGAAAAAGAAAAGCTGACAGCGAGGGGCAAGGCTATCAAGGAACAGATGAAGGAGACTATGGTAAAAAAAAAAAAAAAACCAGAAAAGAAAAAAAAAAAAGTACTGATCAACCTCTTGTGTAGTCGGTACATGTTTTATCTGTTAAGTTTCTGCATGACTTACATCTGTTGCATGAATTTGCAGTAAGATTGTGTGTGTGTGTGTGTGTGTGTGTGCATGTGTGTGTGTGTGTGTGTGCATGTGTGTGTCTGTGAGTGTGTGTGTGTGCTGCTGCCAAAAAGAAAATCTCTGTACCAAGTATACACAATAAAGTTTGTGTATTGTATTGATATTGACATGTTTTACTTTCACATTTTTATTTATCCATTTGATTTACCTATGTGTGTATATAATTGATCGGTTTATGGCTATTGATACTTACTTTGGGTTAAAACAAATCTTTAATCAGAAAACATACATGGACACATAGTTAAACAGCAGAGCAACAACAAACAGCAAACAGCTTGTATTGTGCTCATGCATGAGATCAATCATTTTTTGTTTGGTCACGTTTCACAGCTGGTGAACATTTATTACACAAACACAAATATATTGAAATAAATATCCGAGTGGTTAAAGCAATGGACTTTCAATGTGAAGATCCCAGGTTGGAATCTTGGTAACAGTGCCTGGTGGGTAAAGAGTGGAGATTTTTCCAATCTTCCGGGTCAGTATGTGTGCGGACTTCCAGTGCCTGAAACCCCTTCGTGTGTATATGCACGCAGAAGATCAAATGCTCATGTTAAATATCCTGTAATCCATGTCAGTGTTTGTCGAGTTATGGAAATAACATACCGAGCAGGCACACCCTCAAAAACAGAGTATAGCTGCCTACATGGCGGGGTAAATAAGCAGAACGGTCATACACATAAAATGGTACATGTCTGTATTATTATTCTTCTTATTTAAAAAAAAAAAAAAAAAAAAAAAAAAAAAATATTCATTTATTTATTTATTTTATTTATTTATTTTATTTTATTATTATTATTATCATTATTATTATTATTATTATTATTGTACACTTATAGTTGACTTCATCAAGTTTTTGCGCCTTATACATATTATTATTAGTAGTAGTAGTTCTTTTTTATGTATTTATCTATTACTTATTTACTTTTTTTTCCTTCAAGGCCTGACTAAGCGCGTTGGGTTACGCTGCTGGTCAGGCATCTGCTTGGCAGATGTGGTGTAGCGTATATGGATTTGTCCGAACACAGTGATGCCTGCTTGAGCTACTGAAACTGAAACTGAAACTATGAGTATGTAGGGCTGTGTGACTGAAACCTGACTGAACACAGGAAACGACTGATCAGCACTCAGTGCCATGTATGTAGGGCTGTGTGACTGAAACCTGACTGAACACAGGAAACGACTGATCAGCACCCAATGCCAGCTGTCAATTGGCCCTACTCCAGTAGGCAGCCTGTTGTGCAAATGACTCCGTGTTTGTAAGGCGCTTAGAGCTTGGTCTCTGACCGAGGATAGGTGCTGTATAAGTATCCATATCCTCCTCCTCCCCATTATCCTCCTTATTATTCTCCTCCTCCTCTTCCTCCTCCTCCTTATCATCATAACCATCCTCATCCTCATCCTCCTCTTCCTCCTCCTCCTCCTACTCCTCATCATCATCATAATCCTCCTCCTCCTCCTCCTCCTCATCATCATCATCATCAGCATTCTCCTCTTCCTCCTCCTCCTCATTGTCCTCCTCCTCCTCATCATCAGCATTCTCCTCTTCCTCCTCCTCCTCATTGTCCTCCTCCTCCTCCTCATTGTCCCCCTCCTCCTCCTCATCAGCATCCTCCTCTTCCTCCTCCTCCTCATTGTCCTCCTCATCCTCATCCTCATCATGTGTGTGCTGCAGCCCCAGTGGTGGAGTGCGGAACAGAAGGTGATGACACAGGCTCTGATGCTGCCCACTGAGCTCCACCCTCTCACCGTAAGTTGTACCAGTTATGCCTCATCTATGCTACTACTACTACTACTATGACTGCTATAACTACTACTGCTGCTACTGCTGCTGCTACTGTTACTGTTGATGCTGCTGATACTACCACTGCTGCTGCTGCTGCTGCTACTGCTACCACTATCACTACTACTACTTCCAAGATCACTACCACTACCAACACCACCCCACCACTACTACCACTACTGCTACTACTATTACTACAACTACTGATGATGATGATAATAATATACGAATGTGAATTTACAAAAGCTCCTGTTCTCTAAATAAGGCCCTGGGCAGAATGTCTTGATTGTCATTGTGCACCATCTATAGTTTTCATGAATAAGGACATGTTTCTTTCCCTATCACAATATCAGTGTGGATTTCTTTTTTCTTTTTTTTTTCTTTTTGTGTGTGTGGGTTTTTTTTTACTTTTTCTTTTTTTTTTCTTTTTTTTTTTACCACGGTCAGCTCTGTGATAACTTGGGGTTCTTTCATGTGTGCAAGATGTGTGCTGCATGAATGACCTCAGTTTATCAATCTCTTTAAAAGAAATAAAATGAAATGAAATAAATTTTTTGAAAAAATTAGAACCCAGATCACAACTGAAGGTCTAGTGGAGTGGGTAGGAGAGGTATTTCAAAATTCCACTCTCTACAAGAATCAAACCGGGGGGAACCCTCAGCTAATTCAGTGAGGAGCTGGGGTTATTCTTCAACAAAGGAAGAAAGGAAGGAAGCGTAGGGGGGGTAACCCCCCCCCCCTTCACCTCAAGAAAGTGTGGGGGGGTAACCTCCCCTTCACCTCAAGAAAGGAAGTGTAAGGGGGATAACCTCCCCCCCCCCCCCATTCACCTCAAGAAAGGAAGTGTAGGGGAGATAACCTCCCCCCCCCCATTCACCTCAAGAAAGGAAGTGTAGGGGGAGTAACCTCCACCCCCTTCACCTCAAGAAAGGAAGGAAGTGTAGGGGGGGTAACCTCCACCCCCCATTCACCTCAAGAAAGGAAGTGTAGGGGGTATAACCTCCCCCACCCCCATTCACCTCAAGAAAGGAAGGAAGTGTAGGGGGGTAACCTCCCCCCCCATTCACCTCAAGAAAGGAAGGAAGTGTAGGGGGGATAACCTCCACCCCATTCACCTCAAGAAGGGAAGGAAGTGTAGGGGGGATAACCTCCCCCCCCATTCACCTCAAGAAAGGAAGTGTAGGGGGGGTAACCTCCACCCCATTCACCTCAAGAAGGGAAGGAAGTGTAGGGGGGATAACCTCCCCCCCCCAATTCACCTCAAGAAAGGAAGTGTAGGGGGGGTAACCTCCATCCCCCTCACCTCAAGAAAGAAAAGAAGTGTAGGGGGGATAACCTCCCCCCCCCATTCACCTCAAGAAAGGAAGTGTAGGGGGGGTAACCTCCACCCCCATTCACCTCAAGAAAGGAAGTGTAGGGGGGGTAACCTCCCCCTCTTTCACCTCAAGAAAGGAAAGAAGTGTAGGGGGGATAACCTCCACCCCCCCCCATTCACCTCAAGAAGGGAAGGAAGTGTAGGGGGGATAACCCCCCCCCCCCCATTCACCTCAAGAAAGGAAGTGTAGGGGGGGTAACCTCCCCCCCTTTCACCTCAAGAAAGGAAAGAAGTGTAGGGGGGATAACCTCCACCCCCCCCCATTCACCTCAAGAAGGGAAGGAAGTGTAGGGGGGATAACCCCCACCCCACCCCCCACCCCTTCACCTCAAGAAAGGAAGCGTAGGGGGGATATGGCAGTTGTGAATATGGCACAGGGACTGCTAATTGCTTCAGAATTGTTGTAGGCACTTCCTGGTGGTTATTGTCAGCAGAGTTGTAACTAATTAATTAATTACAGACATGCTGATTTTGTGGCTGAGGCAGCTATTTGCCATGGAAGGGTTATAATGAGAACTTGGGGGGATATGTACTGATGAAGGGTGTTTTTTAAAAATTTATTTTTATTTTTTATGGCAACTATTGGGTGGGTGATGCTGGGATCAGCAGTGCAGTTTATTCTCTCTTCTTTTTTTTTTTTTTTTTTTTTTTTAAATTTTTTTTTTATGAATGGTGCCATTTCCATGCTCTTAAAATATGATTCAAAGGTCATACTGCTTGTATGTGTTTAACTGAAGGAAATCATTATTTCAACTTGAGTACAGTTTTACATCAACGTAAAACTAGATGGGGTCAGTTGGTGTTTGTAAGGTATTTTCAATATTTTTTCTTTTGTTTGATTTCAGTTTTACCTCGACTGAGCTAGACATGTCACCCATATTGACTTGAAAAAGTTCATTGACCTTTTTTTTGACAATATTTTGGGTTCTCTTCAGTTGGTAATAGTCTCTGAAATAATAATAATAATAATTACAATAATGTGAATTTATAGAGCGCTTATTTTCTAAATAGGGCTCTAAGCAATTTACAAAAAAAGGTAAACACACACATGCACACACACACTCACACACACACACACACACACACACACACACACACACACACACACACACAGACACGAGAATTAGGCAATGAGATCAGTAGGGTGGGGCACTGGTTACTATGTTAGTCTAAAGAAATGTGTCCTTTGCAGACAGCAGGGTTATTAGCATCAATATCTGATTTGTGTTGGACTGACAACTACAAAAAGGGGGTCAGTGTGGGTCATAAACAACAATAGAGGGTCAGTGTGGGTCATAAACAACAATAGAGGGTCAGTGTGGGTCATAAACAACAACAGAGGGTCAGTGTGGGTCATAAACAACAACAGAGGATCAGTGTGGGTCATAAACAACAATAGAGGATCAGTGTGGGTCATAAACAACATTAGAGGGTCAGTGTGGGTCATAAACAACAATAGAGGATCAGTGTGGGTCATAAACAACATTAGAGGGTCAGTGTGGGTCATAAACAACAATAGAGGATCAGTGTGGGTCATAAACAACAATAGAGGGTCAGTGTGGGTCAGTGTGGGTCATAAACAACAACAGAGGATCAGTGTGGGTCATAAACAACAATAGAGGATCAGTGTGGGTCATAAACAACAATAGAGGATCAGTGTGGGTCATAAACAACAATAGAGGGTCAGTGTGGGTCAGTGTGGGTCATAAACAACAACAGAGGATCAGTGTGGGTCATAAACAACAACAGAGGATCAGTGTGGGTCATAAACAACAATAGAGGATCAGTGTGGGTCATAAACAACAATAGAGGGTCAGTGTGGGTCATAAACAACAATAGAGGGTCAGTGTGGGTCATAAACAACAATAGAGGATCAGTGTGGGTCATAAACAACAATAGAGGATCAGTGTGTGTCATAAACAACAATAGAGGATCAGTGTGGGTCATAAACAACAATAGAGGATCAGTGTGGGTCATAAACAACAACAGAGGATCAGTGTGGGTCATAAACAACAACAGAGGGTCAGTGTGGGTCATAAACAACATTAGAGGGTCAGTGTGGGTCATAAACAACAATAGAGGGTCAGTGTGGGTCATAAACAACAATAGAGGATCAGTGTGGGTCATAAACAATAGAGGATCAGTGTGGGTCATAAACAACAACAGAGGGTCAGTGTGGGTCATAAACAACAACAGAGGGTCAGTGTGGGTCATAAACAACAACAGAGGGTCAGTGTGGGTCATAAACAACAATAGAGGGTCAGTGTGTGTCATAAACAACAATAGAGGATCAGTGTGGGTCATAAACAACAACAGAGGGTCAGTGTGGGTCATA
This sequence comes from Babylonia areolata, assembly GCF_041734735.1. Classification (NCBI taxonomy): domain Eukaryota; kingdom Metazoa; phylum Mollusca; class Gastropoda; order Neogastropoda; family Buccinidae; genus Babylonia; species Babylonia areolata. The sequence continues at coordinate 35,876,283 of NC_134889.1, forward strand.
AACAATAACAGAGGATCAGTGTGTGTCATAAACAACAATAGAGGATCAGTGTGGGTCATAAACAATAGAGGGTCAGTGTGTGTCATAAACAACAATAGAGGATCAGTGTGGGTCATAAACAACAACAGAGGATCAGTGTGGGTCATAAACAACAATAGAGGATCAGTGTGGGTCATAAACAATAGAGGGTCAGTGTGTGTCATAAACAACAATAGAGGATCAGTGTGGGTCATAAACAACAACAGAGGATCAGTGTGGGTCATAAACAACAATAGAGGATCAGTGTGGGTCATAAACAACAATAGAGGGTCAGTGTGTGTCATAAACAACAATAGAGGATCAGTGTGGGTCATAAACAACAATAGAGGGTCAGTGTGGGTCATAAACAACAATAGAGGATCAGTGTGGGTCATAAACAACAATAGAGGGTCAGTGTGGGTCATAAACAACAACAGAGGGTCAGTGTGGGTCATAAACAACAACAGAGGGTCAGTGTGGGTCAGTGTGGGTCATAAACAACAACAGAGGATCAGTGTGGGTCATAAACAACAATAGAGGGTCAGTGTGGGTCATAAACAACAATAGAGGGTCAGTGTGGGTCATAAACAACAATAGAGGGTCAGTGTGGGTCAGTGTGGGTCATAAACAACAACAGAGGATCAGTGTGGGTCATAAACAACAACAGAGGATCAGTGTGGGTCATAAACAACAATAGAGGATCAGTGTGGGTCATAAACAACAATAGAGGGTCAGTGTGGGTCATAAACAACAATAGAGGGTCAGTGTGGGTCATAAACAACAATAGAGGATCAGTGTGGGTCATAAACAACAATAGAGGATCAGTGTGTGTCATAAACAACAATAGAGGATCAGTGTGGGTCATAAACAACAATAGAGGATCAGTGTGGGTCATAAACAACAACAGAGGATCAGTGTGGGTCATAAACAACAACAGAGGGTCAGTGTGGGTCATAAACAACATTAGAGGGTCAGTGTGGGTCATAAACAACAATAGAGGGTCAGTGTGGGTCATAAACAACAATAGAGGATCAGTGTGGGTCATAAACAATAGAGGATCAGTGTGGGTCATAAACAACAACAGAGGGTCAGTGTGGGTCATAAACAACAACAGAGGGTCAGTGTGGGTCATAAACAACAACAGAGGGTCAGTGTGGGTCATAAACAACAATAGAGGGTCAGTGTGGGTCATAAACAACAACAGAGGATCAGTGTGGGTCATAAACAACAACAGAGGGTCAGTGTGGGTCATAAACAATAACAGAGGATCAGTGTGTGTCATAAACAACAATAGAGGATCAGTGTGGGTCATAAACAATAGAGGGTCAGTGTGTGTCATAAACAACAATAGAGGATCAGTGTGGGTCATAAACAACAACAGAGGATCAGTGTGGGTCATAAACAACAATAGAGGATCAGTGTGGGTCATAAACAATAGAGGATCAGTGTGGGTCATAAACAACAATAGAGGATCAGTGTGGGTCATAAACAATAGAGGATCAGTGTGGGTCATAAACAACAACAGAGGATCAGTGTGGGTCATAAACAACAATAGAGGATCAGTGTGGGTCATAAACAATAGAGGATCAGTGTGTGTCATAAACAACAATAGAGGGTCAGTGTGGGTCATAAACAACAACAGAGGATCAGTGTGGGTCATAAACAACAATAGAGGATCAGTGTGGGTCATAAACAACAATAGAGGGTCAGTGTGTGTCATAAACAACAATAGAGGATCAGTGTGGGTCATAAACAACAATAGAGGGTCAGTGTGGGTCATAAACAACAATAGAGGGTCAGTGTGGGTCATAAACAATAGAGGATCAGTGTGGGTCATAAACAACAATAGAGGGTCAGTGTGGGTCATAAACAACAATAGAGGGTCAGTGTGGGTCATAAACAACAATAGAGGATCAGTGTGGGTCATAAACAACAACAGAGGGTCAGTGTGGGTCATAAACAACAACAGAGGGTCAGTGTGGGTCATAAACAATAGAGGGTCAGTGTGGGTCATAAACAACAATAGAGGGTCAGTGTGTGTCATAAACAACAATAGAGGATCAGTGTGGGTCATAAACAACAATAGAGGATCAGTGTGTGTCATAAATAACAATAGAGGATCAGTGTGGGTCATAAACAACAATAGAGGGTCAGTGTGGGTCATAAACAACAATAGAGGGTCAGTGTGTGTCATAAACAACAATAGAGGATCAGTGTGGGTCATAAACAACAATAGAGGGTCAGTGTGGGTCATAAACAACAATAGAGGATCAGTGTGGGTCATAAACAACAACAGAGGGTCAGTGTGGGTCATAAACAACAATAGAGGGTCAGTGTGGGTCATAAACAACAATAGAGGATCAGTGTGGGTCATAAACAATAGAGGATCAGTGTGGGTCATAAACAACAATAGAGGGTCAGTGTGGGTCATAAACAACAACAGAGGGTCAGTGTGGGTCATAAACAATAGAGGATCAGTGTGGGTCATAAACAACAATAGAGGGTCAGTGTGGGTCATAAACAACAATAGAGGATCAGTGTGGGTCATAAACAACAACAGAGGGTCAGTGTGGGTCATAAACAACAACAGAGGATCAGTGTGGGTCATAAACAACAATAGAGGGTCAGTGTGGGTCATAAACAACAATAGAGGATCAGTGTGGGTCATAAACAACAATATCTGATTTGTGTTGGACTGACAGCCACATGGAGAGGATCAGACTGGTGACATCTGGAGGGGCACAGTCCAAGATTCAGGTAAAAAAAAAAAATCATTTTTGAGTTGACAGAATTGATGTGTGCTGTTGACAGGTACTGCACACAGAAATGCCAACTGTAACAGTTTCTCTGTATTTTGTTATCCTCAGTCACACAGTTTGTTCCAACCTCAGAATTGTTATGACAAGTTCATTTTCAACTACATAGCATGGTCACATGCTTTCCTGTCGTTACATTGCCCAGATGCTCTGGACCCAGGGCAGTCACTACCAACTAACCTTGGTCTCACGTGATGATGCTCAGCTGATGGTGTGTGTGTTTATTCATTGCATTGAGACAGCATTCAGTGGACCAGTCAGCTCAGCCATAGCAGTTACACCATGTTGCAGGCTGGCCTAAGTATTTGTATGCCTTGTAGATAAAATGTACGTTTTGCTGGTGTGGCTTGGAGTCCGAGTGTTGGGACCTAATTCAAAATGTTCCTGCCAAAGTTCCTGATTGTTCGTACAAATTCTTGACTAGGGTTGGTGGTATCTCTGTGCACATGCAAAATAAGTGTGTGGGTGATGGGCATTGCGTGTGCTTCCCTTTGGCTAGGGCCCAGGGAGAAGTCCTGTGCAAAGTCTGAGATGACAGATTCTGCCTGGGAACTGATATGTGCATGGATGATTTATTTTCCTTTTTTTTTCTTTAAGACATTATTTATTAGAATGTAGTTTCAACTGATGAAATTGTCCCAGATTCTGTGACATTTCATCATGCCCTGCTCTCATGGTGACCTCAGTTTCCAACCAGTAGATTCATGGGGTGACTGTCTGTGGAGAGACGTGGTGGCAGTAGTTAGTAGTGTCATGGTGTCAGTAGATTCATGGGGTGACTGTCTGTGGAGGGACGTGGTGGCAGTAGTTAGTAGTGTCATGGTGTCAGTAGATTCATGGGGTGACTGTCGTTGGAGGGTTGTGGTGGCAGTAGTTAGTAGTGTCAAGATGTCAGTAGATTCATGGGGTGACTGTCGTTGGAGGGTTGTGGTGGCAGTAGTTAGTAGTGTCAAGATGTCAGTAGATTCATGGGGTGACTGTCGTTGGAGGGTTGTGGTGGCAGTAGTTAGTAGTGTCAAGATGTCAGTAGATTCATGGGGTGACTGTCGTTGGAGGGTTGTGGTGGCAGTAGTTAGTAGTGTCATGGTGTCAGTAGATTCATGGGGTGACTGTCGTTGGAGGGTTGTGGTGGCAGTAGTTAGTAGTGTCATGGTGTCAGTAGATTCATGGGGTGACTGCCGTTGGAGGGTTGCGGTGGCAGTAGTTAGTAGTGTCAAGATGTCAGTAGATTCATGGGGTGACTGTCATTGGAGGGTTGTGGTGGCAGTAGTTAGTAGTGTCATGGTGTCAGTAGATTCATGGGGTGACTGTTGTTAGAGGGACGTGGTGGCAGTAGTTAGTAGTGTCATGGTGTCAGTAGATTCATGGGGTGACTGTCGTTGGAGGGTTGTGGTGGCAGTAGTTAGTAGTGTCATGGTGTCAGTAGATTCATGGGGTGACTGTCGTTGGAGGGTTGTGGTGGCAGTAGTTAGTAGTGTCAAGATGTCAGTAGATTCATGGGGTGACTGTCATTGGAGGGACATGGTGGCAGTAGTTAGTGCTGTCATGGTGTCAGTAGATTCATGGGGTGACTGTCGTTGGAGGGTTGTGGTGGCAGTAGTTAGTGCTGTCATGGTGTCAGTAGATTCATGGGGTGACTGTCGTTGGAGGGTTGTGGTGGCAGTAGTTAGTAGTGTCATGGTGTCAGTAGATTCATGGGGTGACTGTCGTTGGAGGGATGTGGTGGCAGTAGTAAGTGCTGTCATGGTGTCAGTAGATTCATGGGGTGACTGTCGTTGGAGGGACGTGGTGGCAGTAGTAAGTG
>NC_134889.1:35885920-35908420 GCF_041734735.1 Babylonia areolata
AAATTACTCTGCACCCCCACACAACCCCAGAACCCCCCTCCTCCACACACTCATTCCTAGGCGACGTATCGCAGCTTCCAGGGCACACACACACACACACACACACACACACACACAAGCACACACACATATGCCCATATCTCCCCCACCCCTCCCACCCACACACATATACAAATATATATATATAATTTTATGCATAGTGGCATGTAAGGAGTGTAACGGAGCTGAAGTGAAGTGTGTTGGACAGCACCGTGGGGCCGAGGGCGGTGTACCTTCTTGGAGAAGTGGCGGAGCTGGAGCAGTCCCTACTGCACAATGCTGCCACCTGTGTGAGGAACAGGGGCTTTTCCCATGTCGCCTCGCCGGAAATCTTCCGCACCTCCGTGGTGGTACGTATGTACGTATGTGGTGGTGTCGGGTGATGTGGTGTTTCTCAGGTCGGTGCAGAATTTGTGGTCTTTTTTGTTGTTGTTGTTGTTGTGTGTGAATTGTATTGTATTAGATTGGTGGTGAATTTGTTGTGATCTTTTTAACTCACTTGTGTAAACAAAGTGAGTCTATGTTTTAATCCGGTGTTTGGTTTTCTGTGTGTGTGTGTGTGTGTGTGTGTCCGTGGTAAACTTTAACATTGCCATTTTCTCTGCAAATACTTTGTCAGTTGACACCAAATTTGGCATAAAAATAGGAAAAATTCAGTTCTTTCCAGTCATCTTGTTTGTTGTTGTTGTGTTTGAATTGTATTCTATTGTATTAGATTGGTGGTGAATTTGTTGTGGTTTTTTGTTGTTGTTGTTGTGTTTGAATTGTATTCTATTGTATTAGATTGGTGGTGAATTTGTTGTGGTTTTTTGTTGTTGTTGTTGTGTTTGAATTGTATTCTATTGTATTAGATTGGTGGTGAATTTGTTGTGTTTTTATTTTGTTGTTGTGTTTGAATTGTATTGTATTAGATTGGTGGTGAATTTGTTGTGGTTTTTTTGTTGTTGTTCTTGTTGTGTGTGAATTCTATTGTATTTTATTGTATTGTATTAGATTGGTGATGAATCTGTTGTTTTTTGTTTGTTTGTTGTTCTTGTTGCGTATGAATTGTATTACTCTTTTTTGTCACAACAGATTTCTCTGTGTGAAATTCGGGCTGCTCTCCCCAGAGAGAGCGCGTCGCTACAGTGAAAGCCCCACACATTTTTTTGGTATTTTTTCCAGCCTGCAATTTTATTTGTTTTCCTATTGAAGTGGATTTTTGGATTTTTGTGTTTTTTTTCCTACAGTATTTTGCCAGGGACAACCCTTTGTTGCCGTGGGTTCTTTTACATGTGCTAAGTGCATGCTGCACATGGGAGCTTGGTTTATCATCTGATCTGAAGGACTAGCGTCCTGCCACCACTCAAGGTCTAGTGGAGGGGGGAGAAAATACTGTGTGACTGTGGGATTCAAAACAGTGCTTTCTGATTCTCTGGCTTTCATGCTGGGGGTTTTAGCACCAGGGCAACACTGATGGGTTGTGAATTTGTTGTATTTGTGTGTGTGTGTGTGAGTGTGTGAATCAGAATCAGAATCAGTTTTAATGTCAAATAAACCTGAACAAGGTTTATAAGACACGCATGCAAATAAAATAGATAAATGTTGAACAAGAGATTGAGAGTATTTTCCCGTAGAATCGGGAATTCGTCAAGGATGTCCCTTTTCACCGTTAGCTTTTGTTCTCGCTATTGAAATTCTAGCTATAAAGATACGTGGTTGTAGACACATAAAAGGAATAGAGTTAGGACAACCCGATGATAATTTGTTCCTTAGATTACTGAAGATAGCTATGTATGCAGATGATGTTACTTTATTTTTGCAGGATGAACATGATATGTTACACGTGTTAAACATATTTCAAGATTTTTCTAGGTTTTCAGGGCTTGAAATAAATCGCTCTAAATCAGTTGCAATGTGGCTAGGAAGTAAAAAAGATTGTACTGATACTTTTTATGGGTTTCCTTGGAGGAAAAAGATTAAAATTCTTGGCATTTTTTACGCCAACAATACTTCTGCGTCCTCTTTAGAAGAGAACTGGGTGTACAGAATTGAGAATATCAAAAGAATTATTCATTCATGGGAAAAGAGAGACTTAAGTGTAATTGGAAAGATAAACATAATAAAAACTTTTCTTATTTCTCAGATTGTTTACATTATGCAGGCTTTCATTATTCCAGAAAAGGTACTTATATCGATCAATCAAATACTTTTTAGATTTCTTTGGCGTAAACAGAATTGCAACAAAAAAGCTTTTGAGAAAGTTAAGAGAAGTGTAGTATGCAGTGGTTTTGAACAGGGGGGGCTAAAGATGATTGATGTTAGGCAAATGCAGTCAGCGTTTCTTTTGCAATGGGTGGTGCGTCTTTGTAGTGCAGGAGAACACGAAAAATGGGTTCATGTACCCAGGAAAATGTTGACTAATTTTGGTGTATTTAACATATGTTTTTTCACAAACGTAAAGAGTACTGTATTTAAGTATTTGCATCTGGTTAATTCTCAGTTTTGGAGGATGGTTTTGCAAACATGGTTAGATCTTAATGTGCAAGGAGGTGAAACACCATATTTAAACCTATTATGGAATAACAGACACTTAAAGTATCAGGGAAACGTTCTTTTCTTTCCTGATTGGGTCAGGGGTGGGATAATAAATGTAAAAGATATGTATAATACTCATGGCATTTTTACCTATAATGACATATGTTTGAAAATCGGAGAGTCCCCAGCAAGAATATTAGAGTACAATGTTGTTGTTGCTGCTGTTCGACAGTTCACCTCTGTGATTAATGAACAAGAGAGGTCTGACATCGACCTGTCAAATATTCCTCCTTTCTGTGGTAAGAAATTACTCACTTGTAAAGACTTTAGATTAGTATTGTGCAATAACACCTACTCCATACCATGTGCCATCAGGTTTTGGAATCATAAATTTGGTGTAGATCTGAATAAGAAAATATGGAAGATTCCCCGTCTATGCTCAAAAGAAACACGCTTAAGAGTATTGCAATGGAAAATCTTGCATAATATTTATCCAACTAATATCCTGTTGTGTAAAATGAGAAAGAAAGACAACCAAAGGTGTACCTACTGCCCAGAAGAAACTGATTATATTGAGCATTTCTTTTTTCATTGTCCGCCTGTCAAAGTATTCTGGGAATATATTAGTCAATACATATTAATTGAATATAATGTAAAAGTAATTTTGTCTGAAACTGATGTTTTGTTTGGGATACCAGTCCTACACAAGACCCAGGACCATACACTGATGCAAATCAATCATATTCTTCTGATTGCCAAAATGTGCATCAGCATATATAAGAAAACTGGATCAAAATTACCATTGTCAATGATATTTGAAAATTAGCTTAGATATCGTAAGATTTGTAAGATTTCATAATATAAATTGCTTGCATGCACGCATGCACGCAAACACACAAAAACATACACGCATATGCATATACATGCACGCACACATACACACATATCCTGGCAAGTACTGGCTTTTCTTCCCTTGCTGGGAAGGGAGTGAATTTCTTGCCACTTTAAACCTTTCCTTTGACCACTCTTCCTAGCTATCCCTTGTTCGCTTTCGCTTTACCTTTCAACTGAACAAGGGACGGCGCCTTCTGGGAGAGATGCTCAATGGAAAGGATGTGCCCTACCACTTCTAACTCCGCATACACTGTTACATACATGCACTAGGTCAACAAAACCACTGGCATGTAAACAAATGTAAACATTAAAAGGGAAGATAGGGTCGGCCCATTGTTATGATACAGATGACAGATCTTTTATTCATTTATTTATTTATTTATTGGGTTAAGATAGATGAGGAAGAGAGAGAAAGCTTCAATATCAAACAAACAACTCACACTAGGGCAACAATAAACCCAGACAGATGTAATCACTTGTCATACATGTTTAGAATGCATACATCAGAACACTAGAACATCAAAAAAACCCTGGCAAATGTACACAGACATCGAATATTCTTAAAAAGCATGCCTCAAGACACACTGGGGCAATTGCTGCGCCAGACGATAGGGGAAAGAATGAAAGTGATTAGTTAAGGTGTGTGGGGGAAAGTGGTGCATGAAAGGTAAATATGAGTTTGTGAAAGAAGAAGAAAAAGAAAGATGTGGGAAAAAAGAGGAGGATGGAGGTCCCACCAAAAAAAAAAAAAAAAAAAAAAAAAAAAAAAAGAAAGAAGAAAAGAAAGTGGGAAAAAGAGGAGGTTGGAGGCCCCCCAAGGAAAAAGAAAGAAGGGAAAAACAAAAACAAAAAAACAAACAAAAAAAAAAACAAACAAGAGATTGAATCACTCCTGCACGCTATGACGTTTTTGACAGCAGTTACCAACAAATTTCCCAAACAGCCCCACAAGTTTGTCTTCCAGTATTAGCTGACTGGGTTTAATAATATTTGGAAGGTATTTTTTGAATTTTTTGTATGAATTCTATTCTAATTTCTTTTTATAATTTGCATTCATCTAAGAAATGATATTCATCCTCTATTGTTTGACATTGTAAACATAGTATCTGTGTGTGTGTGTGTGTGTGTGTGTGTGTGTGTGTGTGTTTTGTTACTTCCTTCACCTTCTTTCATGTTAGTTTTGTGTGTGTGTGTGTGTGTGTGTGTATGTGTGTGTGTGTTTTGTTACTTCCTTCACCTTCTTTCATGTTAGTTTTGTGTGTGTGTGTGTGTGTGTGTGTGTGTGTGTGTGTGTGCGTGTGTGTTGTTACTTCCTTCACCTTCTTTCATGTCAGGTTGTTTTTGTTTTTTGTTGTTGTTTTGTTTGTTTTTGTGTGTGTGTGTGTGTGTGTGTGTGTGTGTGTGTGTGTGTGTGTTTTGTTACTTCCTTCACCTTCTTTCATGTCAGGTTGTTGTTTTTTTTTGTTTTGTTTTTTGTTGTTGTTTTTTTTGTTTTTGTGTGTGAGTGTGTGTGTGTGTGTGTGTGTGTGTGTGTTGTTGTTACTTCCTTCACCTTCTTTCATGTCAGGTTGTTGTTTTCTGTGTGTGTGTGTGTGTGTGTGTGTGTGTGTGTGTGTGTGTGTGTGTGTGGGTGTGTTTTGTCATGTGGCTGTTATTAGTGGGTTTTTTTCTTTGTATACAATTTTTTAATAATCAGTTTGGTCAAGGTGGACACATTTTCATCATGTGTAACAGTGCAGTTTTATAACACATAAAAAACCCCATTATACCTAGCATCAGCGCAGAGTTCTGGACACTTTGCTTAGCTAACGTAATGTGGAAAGAACACAACCCATACATTGTTTTCTGGGAAAAAAACAACAACAAAAACATATGGAGTATCTTATGTATGAACACATCTCTAGTTTTCCCATACATGATTATATAAAACACCTATTACACAGTCATGTTAAACATTATTACTGCAGACACGTAAGTGCACATGAATATGCATACATATATTATTTACATACTTGCATTCTTACACATTCACATGCATCTGTTCTTCAAGTATAAAAAAAAATCTATCACTGAGCCTTCATTGTTGTTGTACATTTTGATCTTTCATCCTACTTTGTTATGGGTTTTTGTTTTCAACAAGTTTTATATATGGACACCATTTTCTTGTAATTTGTTGTTGTTTTGAGGGGTGTGGGGGGAGGGGGGGTGATCAGGAATGTGCTGTTGTGCTTAGTATACTTAATTTGTAAGATTTTCTAAGAAAACATAAGCAGTTTGATGCTCACAATTAACCTGGGTACATCACGTCTCCCACTTTGTGTGTGTGTGTGTGTGTGTGTATGTGGGCAGAAGTATGTGTTTTGTACTCAAGATATTGTTCCCATTTTGCAATTTTTTTAACAGTAATGCCTTCATGTTTGCTGGTGATGTAACCTTTGTGTTTTTGTTCTAAACAGGAAGGGTGTGGACTGGGTCCTGAAAAGGTTGGTTGGATTACACACACTATACCATGACCCACTGGTGTGTGTGTGATTGTGTGTGTGTGTGTATGTGTGTGTGTGCGTATGTGTGTGTGTGTGAGTGTGTGCATGTGTGTGTGTTTGTGTGTAACTGTTTGTGTGTGTGTGTTTGTCTGTGTGTGTGTGTGTGCATGTGTGTGTGTGTGTGTGTTTGCTTGTCTGTGTGTGTGTGTTTGTCTCTGTGTGTGTGTGTGTATGTGTGTGTGTGTGTGTTTGCTTGTCTGTGTGTGTGTGTGTGTATGTGTGTGTGTGAGTGTGTGCATGTGTGTGTGTTTGTGTGTAACTGTTTGTGTGTGTGTGTTTGTCTCTGTGTGTGTGTGTCTGTGTGTGTGTCTGTGTGTGTGTGTGTGTGTGTGTGTGTGTGTGTGTTTGCTTGTCTCTGTGTGTGTGTGTGTGTGTGTGTGTGTGTGTGTGTGTGTGTGTGTGTGTGAAAACAGAACTTGAAGCCCAGAAGAGAGAGATGGGAGAAAGCAGAGATGATGAAGGGAAGCCAAGAGATGTGAAAACATTCATGGACTTTTTGGTGCTAGGGTGCTGATGCTTTTTAAAATTTCCATTCAGCAAACACACACAGACACACAGACACACAAGCAACACAAGCAACACACACACACACACACACACACACACACACACACACACACACACACAGAAAGACACACACAAACAACACACAGACATACAAGGACTCACACACAACACACACACAAAAACACAAAGACACAAACACACACACAACACACACACACACACACACACACACACACACACACACACACACACACACACACACACACACACACACACACACACAGAAAGACACACACAAACAACACACAGACACAAAAACACGTGCACACACAGACATACAAGGACTCACACACAAACACACAACACACACACACAAAGACACAAACACACACACACAACACACACACACAAACACACACACAAACACACACACACACACACACACACACACACACAACACACACACAAACACAAACACACACAACAAACACACACAACACACACACACACACACAACACACACAAACACACACACACACACACACACACACACACACACACACACACACACTTTTAGACTTTGTGAATCAGATGATGGTCCCCTTCACATGATGTGGGTTTTTTTGGTTTTTTTCAGGCCCTGAGTCTTCAGGCGAAAGAGGAGGAAAGGGAGAGCAATGCGTATTTCCTGAAGGGAAACTCTCTGCTTTCTTATGCAGGTACTGTTGAAATAAGCATTCATGCCACTTTGATCATTATTGACAGCACATGGTTGACTTTGCTGAAAGCACTGGTAATAATGATAATCACTTATTTATTTAGCACTGAATCTTGTGCAGAGACAAATCAAAGTGCTTTCGCACCAGCCATTCACACGCATGCATAACTGTAAAACTGGAGAAACTGAAGGCAAGGAAGAGGCAGGGGGAGTGGGGGAGGCTATAAAGAGGTGGGTTTTAACTCACTCGCTGCCATTGTCCGCATATGCGGACATCGTCGGAGAAAGCGTTGGATGCCAATGTCCGCATATGCGGACTTGGATTTGAAAAAGTCGTGCTGTCGGAGTGACGCGTCGGATGCGAAAATCAAAAGCAGATGTGATATCTTACGTCACCTCTGGTCAGCTTTTCATTCACACACGCTGCATGTGTGTCGCGATAAGCTCAACCGCACTTGATAACAAAGCGTGCCCCCTGTCAGCTTTGTAAGTTGTTTGACAAGATGGCGTCACGGCGAAGTGTTCGACACGGTCGGAGAGGTGAAATGTTACTCAGCGTCGAAGATGCTTTGGAAATGATCCAAACTGAAGGCTCTGATGTCGAAGGAGATCATGTTGATTCTTCGGACAGTGAATTTGAACCAGATCCCGATGAACTAGAAATATATTCGGCCGCTGAAGAGAGTGTTTACAATGGAGAGGAAAGTGAGGAATATGTGCCTGCGGATGAGACAGACACAGACGACGAAACCACTGAGGAAACGGACGATTTTGCAAGTGTTTTCACCAGTGATTGGACTGACAATTTTTCCTTTTTCCCTCTTGCACATCCCTTCACTGGCATACCAGGTTTGTCAGCTGACTGGCCAGTCAACACCCAGCCGGTTGAGTTTCTTTCTTTGTTCTTTGATTTTCATTATGTAGAGACAATATGTATTTTTTTTTTGTATGTGTGAATTTCAACTTTCTTCACCACCTGTTCATACTTCATTGCATGCACTAGGTCTTCAGTTCCTCAAAGTGTTAGAATGTGATGTGGAACATGTTGGTGTACCTTTCTGATAGGTGCAAAAAGGCTAAAAAAAAATACACAAAATATGGATACTGCGATCAACATCAAGATGGTGAGTAAATACTTTGATTTTTTGCACACATATGGAACAACATTCCTTGCATACATATACTAAATATCAATTGTCTGGGTGTTTATTTGTTTTTTTTACAATTTTTTCCCCATCCTATACAAACCCTGGGTTTTCAGGGATTGGCAAGGGCAAAAACTCTTGGCATGGAGTGAGTTAAGGCCAGACTTGAAAGAGCTGAGTGTGGAGACCTGGTACTGATAATTTGGATGGTATTGTTGAATTTGATGCCGCTCTGTTGATGTGTTTTTCATACTACTGTGTGGTTCATAGTGACTTCTATGATGATCTGTGTGGTTCATAGTGACTTCTATGATGATCTGTGTGGTTCATAGTGACTTCTATGATGATCTGTGTGGTTCATAGTGACTTCTATGATGATCTGTGTGGTTCATAGTGACTTCTGTGATGATCTGTGTGGTTCATAGTGACTTCTATGATGGTCTGTTACTGTGTGGTTCATAGTGACTTCTATGATGATCTGTGTGGTTCATAGTGACTTCTATGATGATCTGTGTGGTTCATAGTGACTTCTATGATGATCTGTTACTGTGTGGTTCATAGTGACTTCTATGATGATCTGTTACTGTGTGGTTCATAGTGACTTCTATGATGATCTGTTACTGTGTGGTTCATAGTGACTTCTATGATGGTCTGTTACTGTGTGGTTCATAGTGACTTCTATGATGATCTGTGTGGTTCATAGTGACTTCTATGATGATCTGTTACTGTGTGGTTCATAGTGACTTCTATGATGATCTGTTACTGTGTGGTTCATAGTGACTTCTATGATGATCTGTGTGGTTCATAGTGACTTCTGTGATGATCTGTGTGGTTCATAGTGACTTCTATGATGATCTGTTACTGTGTGGTTCATAGTGACTTCTATGATGATCTGTTACTGTGTGGTTCATAGTGACTTCTATGATGATCTGTGTGGTTCATAGTGACTTCTATGATGGTCTGTTACTGTGTGGTTCATAGTGACTTCTATGATGATCTGTTACTGTGTGGTTCATAGTGACTTCTATGATGATCTGTGTGGTTCATAGTGACTTCTATGATGATCTGTTACTGTGTGGTTCATAGTGACTTCTATGATGATCTGTGTGGTTCATAGTGACTTCTATGATGATCTGTGTGGTTCATAGTGACTTCTATGATGATCTGTGTGGTTCATAGTGACTTCTATGATGATCTGTTACTGTGTGGTTCATAGTGACTTCTATGATGATCTGTTACTGTGTGGTTCATAGTGACTTCTGTGATGATCTGTGTGGTTCATAGTGACTTCTATGATGATCTGTTACTGTGTGGTTCATAGTGACTTCTATGATGATCTGTGTGGTTCATAGTGACTTCTATGATGATCTGTGTGGTTCATAGTGACTTCTATGATGGTCTGTTACTGTGTGGTATGATGGTCTGTTACTGTGTGGTTCATAGTGACTTCTATGATGATCTGTGTGGTTCATAGTGACTTCTATGATGATCTGTTACTGTGTGGTTCATAGTGACTTCTAAGATGATCTGTTACTAATGTGGTATGAGAAGAAAGTGGATAGATAGAAAGCAGAAATAAAGGAGAAGAAAACAGGAAAAGATGGAGATTGATTTATATTTCATGGTGCATTTTTCTCACACGATGCATTATTTTATGTTTCAGCTTTCTAAAAACAAAGGTTACATTTAAAAAATCTGGTTTACATTTCAGCTTTCCCATTAAGAGAGGTTACATTCTTAAAAAAAAAAAAAATGTCCTTACATTTTTTATTTCTAAGACCATAGCTTACACTCTAAAAATGTGTTTTCCCTTGTAGAGAAGTTCATATCTGCACGAGGGAGACGGAAAAGACAGATAGAGACAGGGACTGAGAGAGAAGAAGAAGAAGATACATTCAGATGTATAGAGATATAGATAGATAAATAGATAGATAAATAGATAGACAGATATAGGAGATACACCACACACACACACACACACACACACACACACACAACATTGTTGTCTGCAAATGCACAGAAATTTGTTTTTTGGTTTGAGTGCAACATTGCTGACTCACAATACTTCACTGGCTTCCTGTAAAAGCAAGAATTCAATACAAAGTAGCTTGTCTCTGCTTTCAGTGGCTCCATCACAACAATATGCCTGGGTATCTTTCAGATGTCCATCCATGCCATCCTTGTAGGTCCCTAGTGGCTGGCAGTTGACACCTCTCTGCTGACAGTTCCTCACTTCTCCCTTCAGACCTTTGGCAAAAAAAAGAGAAAAAATCTTTCTCTGTCTTTGCTCACACAGTCTAGAACTCCCTGCCTCTACCTCTCAGTAAAACCCAGTGGTTTTTTGTTGTTGTTTTTTTCAACATTCAAAAAATAATGTAAAGACACACTTATTTCCACTTCACCTCGCATGGTGCATACAAAAGACTGTCTGTTTGTGTATAGTGATGTATTGTGGGGATGTATGTGTGTGTGGGTGGGGGGGTGGGGGTGTGACTGCTTTTAAATTTTGAATTTTAGAATGTAGGTTTTTGTCGTATTGTGACATGTATGATTGGTGAATTTTCAGTTGTTGTGATATGTTTATTTTGTGAACTGTAATATTGGGAATAGTTTTAAGTGTTGTGATAGGTTGTTTTTTTTAAGTATTGGGATATGATATTGCATTGTTTAAGCTTTTTTGTGTGATATGTGTGATGAGTGTATGCGTGTGCATGTATGCATGTGTGTGTGTGTGTAGTGTGTGTGTGTGTGTGTGTGTGTGTGTGTGTGTGTGTGTGTGTGTGTGTGTGTGTGTGTGTGTGTGTGTGTGTGTGTGTGTGTGCATGTGTGTATGTGTGCATGTGTGTGTGTGTTTGTGTGTGCATAAATTTGTACTGGAGAGTTTGGTTGGCTGACTGTAAAGGGCGATGCATGTTTTTTTTTTTTCTTCTTTTTTTTTTTTTTTCTCTTTTCATTGCATTGTTTAAATGCTCATTTTAAACGTCAGTGTTTACATTGCACTGCACAGTTGAGCATGTTCAACATGGAAATGTGTTTTATGAAATGAATTATTAGTATAGATTATTATTATTGCCATTACTTTTTTTCTTTCTTTTTTTCTGCGTTTCAGCTTTGTTGACCAGGATACAAGTGAGGCAGGAAGAGCTGCCTGTCAGAATGTCCTCCATTGGTCGTCACTACCGGCCACACGCAGGTCCCACAGCCAATCACAGGCTTTCTTTTATTTAAAAAATGTTGTTTTTTTCATTCGTGGACTGCAACTTCCACATTGAATCACACACACACACACACACACACACACACACACACACACACACATATATATATATCTATATCTGTATATATATGTGTGAGTGAGCTTTTGCATGTTTGACCTTCTCACTCCACCATGTGGGCAGCCACACTCATTGTTTTTCAGGGGTGTGATTGCCAGGTATGTTCGTTTCCACAGCCCATGGAACGCTGACATGGATGATGGGATTTTTAGTGTTCATATTTGATCTGACATGGATGATGGATTTTTAGTGTTCATATTTGATCTGACATGGATGATGGGATTTTTAGTGTTCATATTTAATCTGGCATGGATGATGGATTTTTAGTGTTCATATTTGATCTGACATGGATGATGGATTTTTAGTGTTCATATTTGATCTGACATGGATGATGGGATTTTTAGTGTTCATATTTGATCTGACATGGATGATGGGATTTTTAGTGTTCATATTTGATCTAATGTGTGAGAGGTGAGAGGTCTGTTCAAAGTAAAAAATAAATTTAAAAAAAAGAAAAAGAGGCTACAAGAGCAAGGTACACAACGTCAAGTCAGTGCTGTGTATGCTGCTGATCCTGCCTGCACACAGGTAAATGAAAGATGCTTGCTGGATTGGTAGCATAAGTGGCACTGACCTGAGGTTGTGTACCATGTGATAGCTGAATCAGTAGCATAAGTGGCTCTGACTTGCTGGATCGGTAGCATACGTGGCACTGACTTGAGGTTGTGTACCATGTGATAGCTGAATCAGTAGCATAAGTGGCTCTGACCTGAGGTTGTGTACCATGTGGTAGCTGAATCAGTAGCATAAGTGGCACTGACCTGAGGTTGTGTACCATGTGATAGCTGAATCAGTAGCATAAGTGGCACTGACCTGAGATTGTGTACCATGTGATAGCTGAATCAGTAGCATAAGTGGCACTGACCTGAGGTTGTGTACCATGTGATAGCTGAATCAGTAGCATAAGTGGCTCTGACCTGAGGTTGTGTACCTGTGTGATAGCTGGATCAGTAGCATAAGTGGCTCTGACCTGAGGTTGTGTACCTGTGTGATAGCTGAATCAGTAGCATAAGTGGCTCTGACCTGAGGTTGTGTACCTGTGTGGTAGCAGAATCAGTAGCATAAGTGGCTCTGACCTGAGGTTGTGTACCTGTGTGATAGCAGAATCAGTAGCATAAGTGGCTCTGACCTGAGGTTGTGTACCTGTGTGATAGCAGAATCAGTAGCATAAGTGGCACTGACCTGAGGTTGTGTACCATGTGGTAGCTGAATCAGTAGCATAAGTGGCTCTGACCTGAGGTTGTGTACCATGTGGTAGCTGAATCAGTAGCATAAGTGGCACTGACCTGAAGTTGTGTACCTGTGTGATAGCTGAATCAGTAGCATAAGTGGCACTGACCTGAGGTTGTGTACCATGTGGTAGCTGAATCAGTAGCATAAGTGGCACTGACCTGAGGTTGTGTACCATGTGATAGCTGAATCAGTAGCATAAGTGGCACTGACCTGAGGTTGTGTACCTGTGTGATAGCTGAATCAGTAGCATAAGTGGCACTGACCTGAGGTTGTGTACCTGTGTGATAGCTGAATCAGTAGCATAAGTGGCTCTGACCTGAGGTTGTGTACCTGTGTGATAGTTGAATCAGTAGCATAAGTGGCTCTGACCTGAGGTTGTGTACCATGTGGTAGTTGAATCAGTAGCATAAGTGGCTCTGACCTGAGGTTGTGTACATGTGTGATAGCTGAATCAGTAGCATAAGCAGCACTGACTTGAGGTTGTGTACATGTGTGATAGCTGAATCAGTAGCATAAGCAGCACTGACTTGAGGTTGTGTACATGTGTGATAGCTGAATCAGTAGCATAAGCAGCACTGACCTGAGGTTGTGTACCATGTGATAGCTGAATCAGTAGCATAAGTGGCACTGACCTGAGGTTGTGTACCATGTGATAGCTGAATCAGTAGCATAAGCAGCACTGACTTGAGGTTGTGTACATGTGTGATAGCTGAATCAGTAGCATAAGCAGCACTGATTTCAGGTTGTGTACGTTGTGCATGAAGAGAGTTACCACTTTGTTGTCTGTTGATCTGTTAAACGCAGACAGAAATGTGACACAGCTGCTTTGTTGATGACAGGGGATGATCTGCCGGGATTGTATGGGACAGTCCAGTCATGTAGAGTGAGTAGACTGGTGTACTCTATGTGTGTTTGTGTGTGTGTGTGTGTGTGTGTGTGTGGTGTGTGTTCATGTGTGTGTGTGTGTGCATGTTCGTGTGTGTGTGTGTGTGTGTGTGTGTGTAGTATGTGTGTTTGTTCAAGTGTGTCTGTGTGTCTGTGTGTATGTGTGTGTAACTTCTGCTGTTGCTGCTGTTCTTGTTCTTCTTTTGTTATTGTTGATGTTGTTTGTCTGGTGGCATCTCTGTCTCTGTGTATGCATGTGTGTGTGTGTGTGTGAGAGAGAGAGAGAGAGTGCATGTGTGTGTGTGTGTGTGTGTGTGAGAGAGAGAGAGAGAGAGAGAGAGAGAGAGAGAGAGTGCATGTGTGTGTGTGTGTGAGAGAGAGAGAGAGAGAGAGAGAGAGAGAGAGAGTGCATGTGTGTGTGTGTGTGTGTGTGTGTGTGTGTGAGAGAGAGAGAGAGAGAGAGAGTGCATGTGTATTTGTGTGTGTGAGTGAGAGAGAGAGAGAGAGAGAGTCTTTGGGCATGTGAACAAGTGCACGTACATCATTTAGTGGGTGTTGAGAGGACATTGGGTGCCTGGTTTTCAGTTTCTAAAGGAAGCAGCAAATCATGCTTTGCTGACTGATCCATTTTCTGCAACATTAGCTTAGAGAAGAAAGAAAGGAAAAAGAAAAAAAAAAAGAAGGAAAAAAAAAAGAGGCTGATTTGATGTTTTAACTCTTACATCCCTGCAGTTTTCCGGTTTACATGATTTTTTACCCTTCATTTCTGGAGCAGAGAATTCCCCCTTTCCTTCCAGCAGCCTGGAAAATCGGTTCTCGCGGTAAGCACTTTGAACTCCCCGCGAGTCGCGTCATCAGTGCGCGTCATCTATCTTTGACCGGGTCACTAGTGGGGCAGTGTTTATGAGTGGAATGGATGCCAGACACCCCCTTCCCCCTCCCTAGGCCATGGGAAAGTGGGTGCCGCTACATTCTTGCCAATGTGCTGTGTAGACACACGGACACAGAAAAACGGAATGTGTAGAAAGTTCGGATTGTGACCAGTTTTCTGATGATGAGTTTTACAACGCTCTAACAGATAATGATTTTGATCTGTTTCAAATGAATGACAAGGAGAGAGTGCGATTAGCTGTCAGAAGCACAGATAGCAGGTGATGAAAAGTTCAAAAAGTAACAAGTGTTAAAATTGTTGTGTATACTTGTGCAGTAACTGGCATGACTGCTTCAAGGTATATCACACACGTGTCACCTTTGTGTGGCATATTACGTGATGACTGTGACACAGACATGCGTATTTAGAGACAGTATCGTTTCTGAATAATTTTTATTCAAGAATTGTGTAGATAATGATCTGATTCTGGCTCAGTGACTGCTAGTGTAGTGAAAGGCGTATATTCTCTTTGAGACAAAGTTCAAATAATTCATGTGATAAGGACAATAGCAGTGTCAATTGTGACAGTTTTTCGTGGATATGACTAGCAGTGTGGCACTGAGATACATATGAGGCACTACTCGGTGAGTACCTGCATGATGTGCATACTCTTCAAGCAAAACACTGTCCTGCATGTCATATGTACTTGTATGCATTGTGTTTGACCCCAAAGTCACCTGTTTTACGCCTGAGTGTCACCAGAGATGTCACCCTATAGTGTCAACAGGGTCTCAGACAACTTCTCACATCAATTCTGAACACAACAGTATATGACAATCTCAGTGTATCAAGAGTATGCAAACCATATGAGGATTTCAAAGTTCCAGTGGAGAAGATCTAGACAGGAACAACAACTATGGGTTGTAAAACAAGGCTGACTGATGATGATTTACATTTTCACACTGCCAGAGCCTAAAATTAAAGCTATTTAGGCAGTAAAAGGCTGACTGATCAGTAAGAAGTTGTGACGTTTCAAAGCGTGGGCTCCTCTTGTATTGCCAAAGAACATGTCCTCCTTCCCCACCATCAGCTGACGATGTTTGGCGCCGGCCGCAGCGGAGAGGGGGTGATGGAGTTGCATGACGCCATGGTGACAGCCACCTGGGACGTGGTCCATACCCTGGGTTTGCCGGCCAGGTGGGTCTAATGAACACATAGTGTGGCTGCCCAGGAAATGGCATAGCAGAATTCAGTTTACCATCAGTGTGTGTGTGTGTGTGTGTGTGTGTGTTCTTTAGTTTAGCATCTTTTCACTATCAGTGTGTGTGTGTGAGTGTGTTTGTGTGTGTGCAGGGTGTATTTTGTAGCCTTTTTTTGTTGTTGTTGCGATTATTCATATCTGCAAATTGTAGTATTGTATTGGTGGATACAGATTTTTGTGGGTTTCTTTCCACGTCTATGTCCTTATGTGCTCTTATTTTGTATACTGCACCATTGTGTATGTACTGTTTCATGTGAGGTGCTTAGAGCCTGTCTGTGGGGAGTTTTTTGCACCATACAAGTACAATATAATATTGTTGTTATTATTATTTGTATTTGTATATTTGTATTGGTATTGGTATTTCTTTTTATCACAACAAATTTCTCTGTGTGAAATTTGGGCTGCTCTCCCCAGGGAGGGTGCGTCGCTACACTACAGCGCCACCCATTTTTTGGTATTTTTTCCTGCGTGCAGTTTTATTTGTTTTTCCTATCGACATGGATTTTTTCTACAGAATTTTGCCAGTAACAATCCTTTTGTTGCTGTGGTTTCTTTTACGTGCTGCAGCGGGACCTCGGTTTATCATCTCATCCAAATGACTAGCGTCCAGACCACCACTCAAGGTCTAGTGGAGGGGAAGAAAATATTGGTGGCTGAACCGTGATTTGAACCAGCGCACTCAGATTCTCTCGCTTCCTAGGCGGACGTGTTACCTCTAGGCCATCACTCCACTTTTTATTATCTTGCTTGTAAAAACTTAGTCGTTGAATGAGGGAAAGTAGGAGTTGCATCAAATCAGTGCAGAAGAAGGGTGGTGGCGGGGTGGTGGGAATAGGTTGAAGATGGTGATGGATAGATTCATTAATAGTTTATGGGGTTCCCCCTTAAAGTGTTGCTACTGTATGGATTGCATTATCATTTCCAGTGATTGCAGCAAAGCAGTTTTTCACCCCTTGAACTTCACAGTTGTGTCTGATTTTTCTCTGATTATATGTGGGTAAATATCGGGAAGAGGATTCAAACCAGTTTTTTTCTTTTGTTTTTTTTTGGTGAATGCAACTTAATGGAAGTAATCCAACTGTTTCCATTGAAAAAACAAAAATCACGTAACAAAATGAGTTGTTATGCTTTCCTTTTCGCTGACACCAACACTGGTGCATTTGTGGAATCGTGTTTGAACCTTCCAGTTTGAAGATTTTTGACACAAGAATTGTGGAACTTAGTGCTTGTTAGGCACTTATGTGGTGTAGTGTAGCGATCTACATTTTCTGTTCAGTTTGTGATTGCTGCATCAGTGTCAAAAAAAGAAACTAACCATTTTACATGTGAGGCAAACACAATATAATTAGTTATGTCTGTGAAAAAAATGTTTGACATTAGCTTAATGCAGTAGCGTTTCTCACCATATGCTGTGTAGAATGTCTTGAAGGTCTTGTTCATATTTTTTTTTGTTACAGGAAACATCTGTACCCCTTGAGTGACTGAGAATCTCAGACATGATTGTAACCAGGTTTTGTGAAACTGTCTGAATCTATTTTTGATAAAAACGACAACAGTTAATGACTATTTTGTATGCTCACAAGTGAAATGTCATAGAATACTCTGCACTTTTTTCCCTGGCAAATGATGAAGGGTATTTCCAGTTTCATCTTAAATGAGACAAGTCAATGACTTAATCAGGTGTATGGAACGCTCAGATTTGCAACTGCTCAAAAACATTACTTTGGCATGTTCATTCCTTCAAAGTTCTGTCTATGAAATAAAATAGATTTGATCCGAGACTCAAGTTTCAAGTTTTAATTATCCTTTACCTCCTGTTGGTGTATGGAGGATTACTGCAAAATAATCTTTTCATGCCCGGAACAAACATTTCCAAATACACAACAATGTCACATAAAAGTTGAGAAAACACAAATGTCTTTTGACTCCAAAAGTGTAGCTAGGCAACATTTGTAAATCTAATCATCTTACTCCAGCTGAAATGACTTTTTTGCCTCCTTTGAGCATATTACAAAAATTAAAAACCGATTTTGGAGAAAAATATTTTTTAGGAACATATCTAATTGGTAACTGATCATAACTGGGACATTCCGTTTTGAAATGAAACTCATCCCCAATCACAGACATGTTTCAAACCTTACAAAGCCGTAACTCTTGTGGCATGCCTTTGTGTCTCCCTGTTTCTATTTCCAGCTTATGATTACTACTTCGAAATCTGAAGAAGCTGATAACGTAATTATCAGGCATTTGACATATATTTTTCTCTACAAATCCACTGATACATACTGAGCCTACCATCTACTGATAAGCGTTGATTTCTAGCTCTCTGAAGTGAACAGAAATGTTGCATAGTCTAACCCCCACCCCCACACCCCCATATGTTCCTATGTGGTCAGCTGGTCTGTAGGCTACATAAGATAATGATACTTTCAGGAGTGAGTGTGTGTGTGAGTGTGTGAATATTTTAGAAAGCTTATAATATGTGCTGTGTTTCAGAAAGGTGATAATGTGTGCCATGTTTCAGGAAGGAGATGTGTGTCATGTTTCAGGAAGGTGATAATGTGTGCCATATTTCAGGAAGGTGTGTGCCATGTTTCAGGAAGGTGTGTGCCGTGTTTCAGGAAGGTGATAATGTGTGCCATGTTTCAGGAAGGTGTGTGCCATGTTTCAGGAAGGTGTGTGCCATGTTTCAGGAAGGTGATAATGTGTGCCATGTTTCAGGAAGGTGTGTGCCATGTTTCAGGAAGGAGATAATGTGTGCCATATTTCAGGAAGGTGTGTGTCATGTTTCAGGAAGGAGATAATGTGTGCCATGTTTCAGGAAGGTGTGTGCCATGTTTCAGGAAGGTGATAATGTGTGCCATGTTTCAAGAAAGTGTGTGCCGGTGTGTGCCATGTTTCAGGAAGGTGATAATGTGTGCCATGTTTCAGGAATGTGTGTGCCATGTTTCAGGAAGGTGATAATGTGTGCCATGTTTCAGGAAGGTGTGTGCCATGTTTCAGGAAGGAGATAATGTGTGCCATGTTTCAGGAAGGTGTGTGCCATGTTTCAGGAAGGTGTGTGCCATGTTTCAGGAAGGAGATAATGTGTGCCATGTTTCAGGAAGGTGATAATGTGTGCCGTGTTTCAGGAAGGTGTGTGCCATGTTTCAGGAAGGTGATAATGTGTGCCATGTTTCAGGAAGGTGATAATGTGTGCCATGTTTCAAGAAAGTGTGTGCGGGTGTGTGCCATGTTTCAGGAAGGTGATAATGTGTGCCATGTTTCAGGAAGGTGTGTGCCATGTTTCAGGAAGGTGACAGTGTGTGCCATGTTTCAGGAAGGTGACAGTGTGTGCCATGTTTCAGGAAGGTGTGTGCCGTGTTTCAGGAAGGTGACAGTGAGTGCCAGAAAGCTGGCTCCCTCGGAAGGTTTACGTACAGAGGTTCAGGTGTGGGCGCCGGGGCTTCAGCGGTTTGTGCCGGTGAGGGAGAGAGAGAATGTTGTGGGTCGATTCTTTTCATCAGCAGTGAGAGAGAGGGAGAGAGAGAGTTAGAGTTGAGGCTCAGTTCTCTATATATGTGGTGAGAGAGAGAGAGAGAGAGTGTGTGTGTGTGTGTATGTGTATGAATGAGAATCAGAATCATATTTACTTACCACAGATAAAGGTTTATAGACACAACAGCAAAGACCCGAACCAGTGAAACTGAGTGTGAGATGCCCGAGTCATAATGTGGCATGGTAAACATCTCTATTTTTTGCGGTTTTTTTGTTTTCATTTCTTTTATAATTGATACTTTGATCTAAAGAATGAGTACTTCTTTCTTTCTTTCCTTCTTTTCATTAAGTTTATAACTAATTATTGTTAGTTTGTAACTAATTATTGTTAGATCATAACTTGTTATTGTTAGATCATAACTTATTATCGAAGGACTATGACTTTCAAACTAGGAGGCAAAATTGCACTGGCTCTTAGTGCTGCAGTCTTGGGGGGCTAGTTGGCCATTGTGAACCATCCCAACACCGACTGCCCTAAAACCTTCTTGAGAGTGGGGATGTAACTTGGGCAAGACACTGTCCTCTATAATTAAATTCTAGCCCTAATAGTCGGGACAGCAGTTGCCTCCTCTGCTGTTCCGATGGTCATAGTCGGACACGACTGACTATCATACATTGTTATTATTATTGTTACATTATAACAAAGTCTTTGACTGGCAGGGGACTCTTTCTGTCCGCCCTCCCCCCCTGCCCCCCCACATCCTCCTCCCCTTCCTTTGTATCAATCATTTCAACAACTTAAGCAGCACAAAAGTTGCTGCATAAATTCACATTCTTCTTCGTCGCCTCCTTCTTACTTCCTCAGCAAGTGAAGCGCTTGCGTTAGACGTCACTGTTGACACGTGATCAGTCACTCAGTCACATGGCCAGTCAGTGAGTGATGTGACCAATTTGTCATGAGATCAATCACAGTCATGTGATTAGTCACATAGTCATGTGGTCAGTCAGTCATGTGATCAGTCACTCAGTCACGTGATCAGTCAGTCGTGTGATCAGTCACTCAGTCACATGATCAGTCAGTGAGTGATGTGATCAATCACACAGACATGTGATCAGTCACTCCAGTCACGTGATCAATCACACAGACATGTGATCAGTCACTCCAGTCACGTGATCAATCACACAGCAGAATGTGTCTCCTGACTGGTGTTTTCCCTCCGTTTTGAGGAAATGTGTCTCCGTCATTTTTGTGGCCAGCGTGTTCATCTCTGTCAGTGTGTGTTTGTGTGTGTGTGTGTGTGTGTGTGTGTGCCGTGGAAGCTGCGATACTTAGACTAGAAATGAGTGTGTGGAGGAGGGGGGTAGAGGAGGTGCACGGTAATGCGTGTGTGTGTGTGTGTGTTGGAGCTCATGTACGTTTATATGTATTTGACTGTGCTTTCATATATGTGAAACTGCATGTCTGGTGCATTTCTGTTATGCATGTGTGGGTGTATGTGTGAATGTGTGTCTTCATATTTTACATTTATTTGCTTATTTATCACCATTGTTGTCTTATTTATTTATTTATTTATGTTTTATTATTATCATTTTATTAGTATTACTAATATTATTACTACTACCTTTTTCTATATTATAATTATTATTTATTTATTTATTTATGCAAGCTTATCTATTATTTATTCCCCCGTTTTTTTTTTGTTTGTTTTTTTTTGTTTTGTTTGTTTGTTTTTTTGTGTGTGTTCTCAAGGCCTGACTAAGCGCGTTGGGTTACGCTGCTGGTCAGGCATCTGCTTGGCAGATGTGGTGTAGCGTATATGGTTTTGTCCGAACGCAGTGACGCCTCCTTGAGCTACTGAAACTGAAACTGAAACTGTGGCCAGCGGTCATGTGGACAGCAGTCATGTGGCCAGCAGTCATGTGGCCAGCAGTCATGTGGACAGCGGTCATGTGGCCAGCGGTCATGTGGACAGCGGTCATGTGGACAGCAGTCATGTGGACAGCGGTCATGTGGACAGCAGTCATGTGGCCAGCAGTCATGTGGACAGCGGTCATGTGGACAGCAGTCATGTGGACAGCATGTTTCATGTCTCAAGTTTTCACCAGGTTCAGTTTCAAGAAGGCGTCAGATACATATATATATATATATATATACAGTAGAGATTGCCACTCCAGCAGTGCCCCCCAGCGGTGACTAAATTAATTTCTGGTGCAGCCATCGTCTCTCAAGACGGAAGAAGGCCGACGTCGACACCACATGTAGGGGTGGGGGTGTTTGAGGGGGGCAGGGGGATGGGGGAGAGGGAGTAGGTGTTGACCATCACCTAACGCAGTGCCTTGATCAAGCCTAGAGGCCGTTTTCACCCATCACACACACAGGCAAAGCTACAGCAGTGGGTCCTCTGTGTCCTAAAAGCTGGTGTTCCTGTAGCCAGTGGATGAATTTTGAATGAATTTTCTTGAACCCACTTCCCATTCACAACACCCCCAGACTGCCCCGGCAGGAAAAAAGCCCCTTGCTCTTCGCAGCACCCCCCACACCACCACAAGGGTGTTAATCAGGGAAATTGTGATTGGCCAAAGCATGCTTTTTTGTTGTTGTTGTTATAACGCCCTGTCTTCGTGGCAAAGAAACATAAAAACAAAGCAGGAAATGAACGTAATTTCAAGAAAGAAAAGACCAGTGCAGTTACAGTCAGTGGTATAAATAGTAAAGTGCCTTTGAAACCTTACAACAGAAAAAAAGTTGTTTGAATGGGATGTTAGAGGAAAGAAAAAATGGGGGTCATTGATGTAGGGGTTGTTTTTTTTTCATTGTAAGAAAATAGTTTTGGTAAAGTCTGGTTAAATCAAGGTGTTCATAGCATGAATTATTCCATACAAAAACAAATCCATCAGCGTTTGATTAAAATGACAAGCATGGAATGGACATGCTGAAAACAGCAGTAGATTTAGTATGTCCATAACGTTTTGCAAGCTGCATGATACGAAAGTGTATTTGACATTTGATATGGACAAATATTTGATCATTGTAACCAGACGAGTTAGACCAGGTGTGTCAGGTTTCGCAACTGA
>NC_134889.1:35913420-35918420 GCF_041734735.1 Babylonia areolata
TCGTTGGAGGGATGTGGTGGCGGTCTCTATGGGGGACTGTCGTTGGAGGGATGTGGTGGCGGTCTCTGTGGGGGACTGTCGTTGGAGGGATGTGGTGGCGGTCTCTGTGGGGGACTGTCGTTGGAGGGATGTGGTGGCGGTCTCTGTGGGGGACTGTCGTTGGAGGGACGTGGTGGCGGTCTCTGTGGGGGCACTCGGCCGAAAATAAGCGGCGTGGGAGTAATGGCAATGCCACTGAAACTGCAGATGACGGTGGAGCAGCGAAGAAAGGAAGAAGAAGAAGAGAAAGATAATGTTAATAAAAGGGGAAAAAAGGTGTGAGGGTGGGGTGGGGTTGGGTCAGGGGGTGAGACAAAACACAACAACAACAACAACAACAACAACAAAACACTCACGTTGAATCTTCAGTTTACAAACAGGACAGGCGTGCACGCTCACATTCTTTTTTTTCTGCAGCCATTTCTTTTTTTTTTCTTTTCTTTTTTTTAATTCTGGTGTGTTGTATTGTTTGTTTTGTGGGGGGTGGGGGTGTAAACGTTTGGTTTTTGTCTTTCCAAATTCCCGATTGTGTTTTGTTGTTTTTTGTCAGTGGCCACCACTAATTGTAGATATTGAAAGTGGCCAGATGGCCAAGGGGCCACTCGTGAAGTGAAAGGTGGGTGGCTCCACCGTGTCTGAGTGATTTTTTTTGTTTTTTCAGCAAATTGAGCAAAGGACAGAGAAAGTAGAGAGAAACAAGGGAAACACAAGTCAGCAAAGCCAGCAATTTGGCAAATGTACATTCGCACTTGCCCGCCGCCTGCGCACACACACACACACACACACACACACACACACACACACACACACAACACACACACACACACACACACACACAGACACACACACACACACACACACAGACACACACACACAGACACACACACACACACACACACACACACACACACAGACACACACACACAGACACACACACACACACACACACACACACACACCGACACACACCGACACACTGCCACCACCACCACCAACAACTACTACAGTAATAACAAACAACAACAGCAATAACGTCAACAACAAACAACCAAAAAAAAAAAAACTTCCAACAACAACAACAGCAAGCAACAATAACTAAAACAACAACAAACAACAATTACTACAACAACAGCAAACAAAAATAACTACAATAGCAAACAACAATAACTACAATAACAGCAAATAACAGCAACAACAGCAAACAAAAATGACTACTACAACAACAACAACAGCAAACAACAATAACTACAACAACAAACAGCAATAACTACAACAGCAAATAACAACCAGCAGACATCAACAACAACCACCCCCACCTCTCTTCACTTGACGTATATCAAGTCGGTCTCTAACCCCAAGGCACGTTTTTTTCTTTTTTCTTTTTTTTTTTTTTTTTTTTTTTTTAAATGCCAACGAAGTCTGCGACACCTTTGCCTGTTCCAGACAGCGTGACTCAAAAAATGAGGCATACGTTTAGATTTAGCTTGTCTCTCCAGGGAGGTGAGGAACGGGTGTTGTTGATGTGTGTGTGGGTGTGAGGGAGGGAGGGAAGGATGGCAAGAGGCGGGGAGGGGGGCCGGGGGGGAGCGGGGGTGTAGGAGTGGCTAGTGAGGTGTGTGCATTGGCTAGGAGTTGGGGGGGGGGGGGGGGGGCAGAAAAGAGATAATCACAGCTCATTCATCTTTGTCGTGAAGGTTTCAACACTCCATGAGGAACAGAAGGGGGGAAAAGGTCTTTCTTAG
The DNA here is from genome assembly GCF_041734735.1 of Babylonia areolata. Classification (NCBI taxonomy): domain Eukaryota; kingdom Metazoa; phylum Mollusca; class Gastropoda; order Neogastropoda; family Buccinidae; genus Babylonia; species Babylonia areolata. The sequence goes on from NC_134889.1 coordinate 35,915,202, forward strand.
AACAAACAAGAGAAAGGAACCGAATCCAAACATAAAAGAAAACAACAACAACAACAAAAGCCCATACCACGTTTGATCTTTGGTATGGAGAGTTTACAGTGAGCAGCTACAAGTCTTGTGTTAACTGATAGTAATATAAACGTAAGCGCTTTCACACCAGTCATTCACACGCATGCATAACTCTAAAACTGGAAAAACTGAAGGCAAGGAAGAGGCAGGGAAGGGAGGCTGTTTTGGGAAGAGGTGGGTTTTAAGGCCAGACTTGAAAGAGCGGAGACCTGACGAAGAGAAAGAGGAAGTTCATTCCAGTTGTAAGGTCCAGAGACCTTTTCTTTTTTTCTTTTTTTTTTCTTTTTTTTTTTCAACCCCTAAACTACTGGCGACAGTATGATCGTCATTGAAAAAGGCGTCACCTTGTGGAGTGAGGGCCTGGAGGTAACGCGCCCACCTAGGAAGCGAGAGAATCTGAGCTGAGCTGGTTCGAATCACGGCTCAGCCGCCGATATTTTCTCCCCCTTCATTAGACTTTGAGTGGTGGTCTGGACGCTAGTCATTCGAATGATTGATGAACCGAGGTCCCGTGTGCAGCATGCACTTAGCGCACGTAAAAGAACCAAGGGCCACAAAAGGGTTGTTCCTTGCAAAATCCTGTTAGAAAAATCCACTTCGATAGGGAAAACAAATAAAACTGCACGCAGGAAAAAAAAAACAAAAAAAAAACGGGTGGCGCTGTAGTGTAGCGACGCGCTCTCCCTGGGGGAGATCAGCCCGAATTTTCACACAGAGAAATCTGTTGTGATTAAAAGAAATACAAAGTACAAATAATAAATACCTCACTGAGGCAAGACAGGCCTTACAGGTCTAGACGTCGGGTCAGTTCTCTTTATTTTGGACTTTTTCCTCTTTGGACTGCTTTACTTTTTGCTCAGCAAAATCGGTTGGCACCATTAAAAAGCATTATGCTTTGTTAAGCCAGATCAATGGCACCATTAAAAAGCATTACTTTTCTTTGTTAAGCAGAATCAATGGCACCATGAAAGAGCACTTCTTTTTGCTAAGCAAATCAGTGACACCATTGAAAAGTATTAGTTGTTAAGCAGAATCAGTGACACCATTCAAAAGCATTGCGTTCTTTGTTAGGCAGAGTGAGTGACAGCATTTAAAAGCATTACTTTTTTTTTTTGTTCAGCAGAATCAGTGGCACCATTAAAAAGCATTCCTTTTTTTGTTCAGTAGAATCAGTGGCACCATTAAAAAGCATTCCTTTTTTTGTTCAGTAGAATCAGTGGCACCATTAAAAAGCATTCCTTTTTTTGTTCAGCAGAATCAGTGGCACCATTAAAAAGCATTACGTTTTTTGTTCAGCAAATTCAGTGGTACAATTAAAAAGCATTACTTTTTTGTTAGCAAATCAATGACACCATTAAAAAGCACTACTTATTGTTATGCAGAATCAGTGACACCATTAAAGAGCACCACTTGTTGTTAAGCAGAATCAATGGCACCATTAAAGAGCACCACTTGTTATTAAGCAGAATCAATGGCACCATTAAAGAGCACCACTTGTTGTTAAGCAGAATCAGTGACACCATTAAAGAGCACCACTTGTTGTTAAGCAGAATCAATGGCACCATTAAAGAGCACCACTTGTTATTAAGCAGAATCAATGGCACCATTAAAGAGCACCACTTGTTGTTAAGCAGAATCAGTGACACCATTAAAGAGCACCACTTGTTGTTAAGCAGAATCAATGGCACCATTAAAGAGCACCACTTGTTGTTAAGCAGAATCAGTGGCACCATTAAAGAGCACCACTTGTTGTTAAGCAGAATCAGTGACACCATTAAAGAGCACCACTTGTTGTTAAGCAGAATCAATGGCAGCATTAAAGAGCACCACTTGTTATTAAGCAGAATCAATGACACCATTAAAGAGCACCACTTGTTATTAAGCAGAATCAATGGCACCATTAAAGAGCACCACTTGTTGTTAAGCAGAATCAATGGCACCATTAAAGAGCACCACTTGTTATTAAGCAGAATCAATGACACCATTAAAGAGCACCACTTGTTATTAAGCAGAAACAATGGCACCATTAAAGAGCACCACTTGTTGTTAAGCAGAATCAATGGCACCATTAAAGAGCACCACTTGTTGTTAAGCAGAATCAGTGGCATCATTAAAGAGCATTGCTTTTCTTTGTTAGCAAATCAATGACACCATTAAAAAAAAAAAAAAGTATTAGTTGTTTTCAAGCAAAAACCAGTGACACCATTAAAGAGCGTTACCTTTTGTTGAGCAAAACGAAAGGACACCATTCATAAAGCATTACTTTTTGTTAAGCAAAACCAGTGACACCATTGAAAAGTTCACGCACACAAAACTTATAATAACTCCCACTTCAAACTTCTGCCACACGCCCTGATCTCGTTTCATCAAGGCCGTGCTACCAGACAAGGGGTTAAGTCCAAAAACAAGGCTTTTGCTCCTAAAATCATTTCTGGAATCAATGAATGTCGTCTTCCAGGAGACATTCTAAGTGCTGGGGTGTTGTTTTGTGTGTGTGTGTGTGTTTAATGGCTGTCAAATTCCGGAAACGATGTTCCTGCCTCAGTGGGCAGGATGCTGGCTTTTAGGTTGACATGACTTTAAGGTTTGAAGAGTGCAAGTGAAACTGGGAATTAATCAAGGAGATACGGGCAGTGTGTTGTGCTGTGTTAGTTGTTGCTTTTAAGAGGCGCACTCTTGCGCGCGCGCGCGCGCGTGTATGTGTGTGTGTGTTTGTGTCTGTGTGTTTGGTACGTTTGATGTGTGTACTTGCACTTGTATGTGTGTATACAATTACACACACCTACACACGCACACACACACACACACACACACACACACACGCAACAACAACAACAGCAACACTTGTTTCCAATCTTTGAATTACTCTACACCCTCCCCATCACCCCTTTCATTTTCTTCTCCCTCTCTCTCTCTCTCTGTCTGTCTGTCCGTCTCTCTCTCTCTCTCTCTCTCTCTCTCTCTCTCTCTCTCTCTCTGTCTGTCCATCTCTCTCTCTCTCTCTCTCTCTCTCTCTCTCTCTCTCTCTCTCTCTCTCTCTCTCTCTCTATATATATATATATATATATATATATATATGTATATATATATATAGAGAGAGAGAGAGAATGCTCGTTGACAAAAAAGGAATTGTCTGGGTTTGTTCCATGT
>NC_134889.1:35923420-35935920 GCF_041734735.1 Babylonia areolata
AGTGTATAACCATGATAAGGGCGCTGTTCTATGTACATACAAATGGAAAGACGAAGTGTATAACCATGATAAGGGCGCTGTTCTATGTACATACAAATGGAAAGACGAAGTGTATAACCATGATAAGGGCGCTGTTCTATGGAGTTGGACTCAAACTTCCAGTTGATGTTCACTTATCTTCAGTCATCACTATAAGTTCAACAAAATAACAAAGATATCTGGATCTTCACGTGAGAGAAAATCGACAGTCATCACTATAAGTTCAACAAAATAACAAAGATATGTGGGTCTTCACGTGAGAGAAAATCGACAGTCATCACTATAAGTTCAACAAAATAACAAAGATATGTGGGTCTTCACGTGAGAGAAAATCGACAGTCATCACTATAAGTTCAACAAAATAACAAAGATATGTGGGTCTTCACGTGAGAGAAAATCGACAGTCATCACTATAAGTTCAACAAAATAACAAAGATATGTGGGTCTTCACGTGAGAGAAAATCGACAGTCATCACTATAAGTTCAACAAAATAACAAAGATATGTGGGTCTTCACGTGAGAGAAAATCGACAGTCATCACTATAAGTTCAACAAAATAACAAAGATATGTGGGTCTTCACGTGAGACAAAATCGACAGTCATCACTATAAGTTCAACAAAATAACAAAGATATGTGGGTCTTCACGTGAGAGAAAATCGACAGTCATCACTATAAGTTCAACAAAATAACAAAGATATGTGGGTCTTCACGTGAGAGAAAATCGACAGTCATCACTATAAGTTCAACAAAATAACAAAGATATGTGGGTCTTCACGTGAGAGAAAATCGACAGTCATCACTATAAGTTCAACAAAATAACAAAGATATGTGGGTCTTCACGTGAGACAAAATCGACAGTCATCACTATAAGTTCAACAAAATAACAAAGATATGTGGGTCTTCACGTGAGAGAAAATCGACAGTCATCACTATAAGTTCAACAAAATAACAAAGATATGTGGGTCTTCACGTGAGAGAAAATCGACAGTCATCACTATAAGTTCAACAAAATAACAAAGATATGTGGGTCTTCACGTGAGACAAAATCGACAGTCATCACTATAAGTTCAACAAAATAACAAAGATATGTGGGTCTTCACGTGAGACAAAATCGACAGTCATCACTATAAGTTCAACAAAATAACAAAGATATGTGGGTCTTCACGTGAGAGAAAATCGACAGTCATCACTATAAGTCAACAAAATAACAAAGATATGTGGGTCTTCACGTGAGAGAAAATCGACAGTCATCACTATAAGTTCAACAAAATAACAAAGATATGTGGGTCTTCACGTGAGAGAAAATCGACAGTCATCACTATAAGTTCAACAAAATAACAAAGATATGTGGGTCTTCACGTGAGAGAAAAATCGACAGTCATCACTATAAGTCAACAAAATAACAAAGATATGTGGGTCTTCACGTGAGAGAAAATCGACAGTCATCACTATAAGTTCAACAAAATAACAAAGATATGTGGGTCTTCACGTGAGAGAAAATCGACAGTCATCACTATAAGTTCAACAAAATAACAAAGATATGTGGGTCTTCACGTGAGAGAAAATCGACAGTCATCACTATAAGTTCAACAAAATAACAAAGATATGTGGGTCTTCACGTGAGAGAAAATCGACAGTCATCACTATAAGTTCAACAAAATAACAAAGATATGTGGGTCTTCACGTGAGAGAAAATCGACAGTCATCACTATAAGTTCAACAAAATAACAAAGATATGTGGGTCTTCACGTGAGAGAAAAATCGACAGTCATCACTATAAGTTCAACAAAATAACAAAGATATGTGGGTCTTCACGTGAGACGAAAATCGACAGTCATCACTATAAGTTCAACAAAATAACAAAGATATGTGGGTCTTCACGTGAGAGAAAATCGACAGTCATCACTATAAGTTCAACAAAATAACAAAGATATGTGGGTCTTCACGTGAGAGAAAATCGACAGTCATCACTATAAGTTCAACAAAATAACAAAGATATGTGGGTCTTCACGTGAGACAAAATCGACAGTCATCACTATAAGTTCAACAAAATAACAAAGATATGTGGGTCTTCACGTGAGACAAAATCGACAGTCATCACTATAAGTTCAACAAAATAACAAAGATATGTGGGTCTTCACGTGAGAGAAAATCGACAGTCATCACTATAAGTTCAACAAAATAACAAAGATATGTGGGTCTTCACGTGAGAGAAAATCGACAGTCATCACTATAAGTTCAACAAAATAACAAAGATATGTGGGTCTTCACGTGAGACAAAATCGACAGTCATCACTATAAGTTCAACAAAATAACAAAGATATGTGGGTCTTCACGTGAGAGAAAATCGACAGTCATCACTATAAGTCAACAAAATAACAAAGATATGTGGGTCTTCACGTGAGAGAAAATCGACAGTCATCACTATAAGTTCAACAAAATAACAAAGATATGTGGGTCTTCACGTGAGAGAAAATCGACAGTCATCACTATAAGTTCAACAAAATAACAAAGATATGTGGGTCTTCACGTGAGAGAAAATCGACAGTCATCACTATAAGTTCAACAAAATAACAAAGATATGTGGGTCTTCACGTGAGAGAAAATCGACAGTCATCACTATAAGTTCAACAAAATAACAAAGATATGTGGGTCTTCACGTGAGAGAAAATCGACAGTCATCACTATAAGTTCAACAAAATAACAAAGATATGTGGGTCTTCACGTGAGAGAAAATCGACAGTCATCACTATAAGTTCAACAAAATAACAAAGATATGTGGGTCTTCACGTGAGACAAAATCGACAGTCATCACTATAAGTTCAACAAAATAACAAAGATATGTGGGTCTTCACGTGAGAGAAAATCGACAGTCATCACTATAAGTTCAACAAAATAACAAAGATATGTGGGTCTTCACGTGAGACAAAATCGACAGTCATCACTATAAGTTCAACAAAATAACAAAGATATGTGGGTCTTCACGTGAGAGAAAATCGACAGTCATCACTATAAGTTCAACAAAATACAAAGATATGTGGGTCTTCACGTGAGAGAAAATCGACAGTCATCACTATAAGTTCAACAAAATAACAAAGATATCTGGGTCTTCACGTGAGAGAAAATCGACAGTCATCACTATAAGTTCAACAAAATAACAAAGATATGTGGGTCTTCACGTGAGAGAAAATCGACAGTCATCACTATAAGTTCAACAAAATAACAAAGATATGTGGGTGTTCACGTGAGAGAAAATCGACAGTCATCACTATAAGTTCAACAAAATAACAAAGATATGTGGGTCTTCACGTGAGAGAAAATCGACAGTCATCACTATAAGTTCAACAAAATAACAAAGATATGTGGGTCTTCACGTGAGAGAAAATCGACAGTCATCACTATAAGTTCAACAAAATAACAAAGATATGTGGGTCTTCACGTGAGAGAAAATCGACAGTCATCACTATAAGTTCAACAAAATAACAAAGATATGTGGGTCTTCACGTGAGAGAAAATCGACAGTCCATCACTATAAGTTCAACAAAATAACAAAGATATGTGGGTCTTCACGTGAGAGAAAATCGACAGTCATCACTATAAGTTCAACAAAATAACAAAGATATGTGGGTCTTCACGTGAGAGAAAATCGACAGTCATCACTATAAGTTCAACAAAATAACAAAGATATGTGGGTCTTCACGTGAGACAAAATCGACAGTCATCACTATAAGTTCAAACAAAATAACAAAGATATGTGGGTCTTCACGTGAGACAAAATCGACAGTCATCACTATAAGTCAACAAAATAACAAAGATATGTGGGTCTTCACGTGAGACAAATCGACAGTCATCACTATAAGTCAACAAAATAACAAAGATATGTGGGTCTTCACGTGAGAGAAAATCGACAGTCATCACTATAAGTCAACAAAATAACAAAGATATGTGGGTCTTCACGTGAGAGAAAATCGACAGTCATCACTATAAGTCAACAAAATAACAAAGATATGTGGGTCTTCACGTGAGAGAAAATCGACAGTCATCACTATAAGTCAACAAAATAACAAAGATATGTGGGTCTTCACGTGAGAGAAAATCGACAGTCATCACTATAAGTCAACAAAATAACAAAGATATGTGGGTCTTCACGTGAGAGAAAATCGACAGTCATCACTATAAGTTCAACAAAATAACAAAGATATGTGGGGTCTTCACGTGAGAGAAATCGACAGTCATCACTATAAGTTCAACAAAATAACAAAGATATGTGGGTCTTCACGTGAGAGAAAATCGACAGTCATCACTATAAGTTCAACAAAATAACAAAGATATGTGGGTCTTCACGTGAGAGAAAATCGACAGTCATCACTATAAGTTCAACAAAATAACAAAGATATGTGGGTCTTCACGTGAGAGAAAATCGACAGTCATCACTATAAGTTCAACAAAATAACAAAGATATGTGGGTCTTCACGTGAGAGAAAATCGACAGTCATCACTATAAGTTCAACAAAATAACAAAGATATGTGGGTCTTCACGTGAGAGAAAATCGACAGTCATCACTATAAGTCAACAAAATAACAAAGATATGTGGGTCTTCACGTGAGAGAAAATCGACAGTCATCACTATAAGTTCAACAAAATAACAAAGATATGTGGGTCTTCACGTGAGAGAAAATCGACAGTCATCACTATAAGTTCAACAAAATAACAAAGATATGTGGGTCTTCACGTGAGAGAAAATCGACAGTCATCACTATAAGTCAACAAAATAACAAAGATATGTGGGTCTTCACGTGAGAGAAAATCGACAGTCATCACTATAAGTTCAACAAAATAACAAAGATATGTGGGTCTTCACGTGAGAGAAAATCGACAGTCATCACTATAAGTTCAAACAAAATAACAAAGATATGTGGGTCTTCACGTGAGAGAAATCGACAGTCATCACTATAAGTCAACAAAATAACAAAGATATGTGGGTCTTCACGTGAGAGAAAATCGACAGTCATCACTATAAGTTCAACAAAATAACAAAGATATGTGGGTCTTCACGTGAGACAAAATCGACAGTCATCACTATAAGTTCAACAAAATAACAAAGATATGTGGGTCTTCACGTGAGAGAAAATCGACAGTCATCACTATAAGTTCAACAAAATAACAAAGATATCTGGGTCTTCACGTGAGAGAAAATCGACAACAGAGAATGCGATAAATGACGAGTAACCTTGGAAAGGGGCGGGGGGGGGGGGGGGGGGGGGGAAGAAAAAAAAAGTAAAGCAGTCAAGAGCATTGAAAATGGGGTAAAGAGGTGACAGCTTCCACTGTCGTGACATTGCTGTTAGAAACCCAAATCCGTCCAGCTTTTACTATTCACTGACTCTATATATAACAGACAAATGCTGCTTTTAATACGAAACGTCTTCCAGTAAAGTACACTCACAAACATGGGTCAGAATTTCGTAATATGTAGATGAGGGTTCAATATTTTTGGGTTTTGTAATCAGCGTGATACTCATTTATTTATCGTTGAAACAAAGTTCGTGTTTGTTTTTTTATTTATGTGTGAATTTGAAGTTCAACACACAAAAATATTGGCAGATATTTCACACTGTGTTGGGCTTTTTAAAGAATGCTTTCAGTTTTAGAGATGGGAATTGGCGAAATAAGCAAATCAATCAGCTTTGGAAAATAGGAATTCCTGAACTAAGTAAAAGGGTTGAAAGACTCGAGGAAAGCACCGATCGCGTGTGTGTGTGTGTGTCTGTCTGTCTGTCTGTCTGTCTGTCTGTCTACTATCTATCTGTCTGTCGTCAGGTGTGTGTGTGTGGTGTCATCATTTCAGACCATCTTTTGAACAGAAAAAGAAGAAAAATAATGAAGCGCTTTTTACACTAACACACACACACACACACACTAGCACACACACACACACACACACACACACACACACACACACACACACTGTCCTCCGAATCTTCATCTCTTCCTCCTCTCGTTTCGGTGATGGCTGATCAAGTTAAACTTCAGAGTAAAACCGCAGACTTGAACCAGTAGGATATGATGCACAGCAGACAGAAAGGTAGCAGGAGAAAGAACCGAGTCTGGTCTGATCTCCGTGGCACCAAATCCAACCGGCGGGCAAGAAGCTGTTTCCTTCCAACGCCCCCGCCCCCCACCTCACCCCCCCCTCTCTCTCTCTCTCTCTGACTCACTGTCCTATCCATCTGTCAGTCTTAGTGTGTGGGGGGAGGGAGGGGGTGCTGTCAGTGTGTGTGTGTGCGCGTGTGTGTATGTATATGTGTGCACTCGCGCGCGAGCGTCAGTGTGTGTATGCATGTGTGTGCACGGATGTGGGTGTGTGCGGGGGGGTTCTTCATTATGTATGCACTTCTGCATGAAAATCTTTTCCTTTCATTTATATGTGTGCTATTTGTAATAGATGTAGATTAGAAAGGACAGATTGGAAGAATAGGCAATGCCTAAAATCTTGATTCTTGAATAAAAACGTTTTGAGTTCTGAGTTCTCTCTCTCTCTCTCTCTCTCTCTCTCTCTCTCTCTCTCTCTCTCTCTTCAGCATATTAGATTTAGATTTGGTATTTCTAATATTGCTTCTCATAGTTTCAGGTATAGCATTTTAAATGAACCTATGTATACATGCTGTTTATGCAGTCTGGCTAAAGAAGATGAATTACATTTTTTTGTTATATTGCCCTGCTTTGTGTGACCTTAGACAAAAACTTGTTCAACCGAAATATTATAGAGATCCGTCTGATTTTAGGTTCAATTTACTCATGTCTTTAAGACAGGATTGTACTCTGTATAACTTAGCCATATATATACATGAAGGATTGAAGTGATTACGTACAGTTATCTCGTGAATGTTCTTGAATATTTGTGTTAACTATTTTTGGTTGATATTGTGTTAACAATTTTTGGTTGGTCTGAATTGTCTATTTACTGTGTCATGTGTCATTTTCTCATCATTTATCAGTGAACCCCCCTTGAGTAAGGGGCTCTGGCCTTATCTGAATAAAACATTTGTTCGTTCGTTCGTTCGTTCTCACTCCAGCGCTATGGGTGACGTCAAATCCACAGCGTATGGCGCACAAAGATTGTTCTCTCCATCACACCCACGACGTGCAGGCTGGTTCTCTCCATCACACCCACGACGTGCAGGCTGGTTCTCTCCTTCACACCCACGACGTGCAGGCTGGTTCTCTCCATCACACCCACGACGTGCAGGCTGGTTCTCTCCATCACACCCACGACGTGCAGGCTGGTTCTGTCCATCACACCCACGACGTGCAGGCTGGTTCTCTCCATCACACCCACGACGTGCAGGCTGGTTCTCTCCATCACACCCACGACGTGCAGGCTGGTTCTCTCCATCACACCCACGACGTGCAGGCTGGTTCTGTCCATCACACCCACGACGTGCAGGCTGGTTCTCTCCATCACACCCACGACGTGCAGGCTGGTTCTGTCCATCACACCCACGACGTGCAGGCTGGTTCTGTCCATCACACCCACGACGTGCAGGCTGGTTCTGTCCATCACACCCACGACGTGCAGGCTGGTTCTGTCCATCACACCCACGACGTGCAGGCTGGTTCTCTCCATCACACCCACGACGTGCAGGCTGGTTCTGTCCATCACACCCACGACGTGCAGGCTGGTTCTCTCCATCACACCCACGACGTGCAGGCTGGTTCTCTCCATCACACCCACGACGTGCAGGCTGGTTCTGTCCATCACACCCACGACGTGCAGGCTGGTTCTGTCCATCACACCCACGACGTGCAGGCTGGTTCTGTCCATCACACCCACGACGTGCAGGCTGGTTCTCTCCATCACACTCACGACGTGCAGGCTGGTTCTCTCCATCACACCCACGACGTGTAGGCTGGTTCTCTCCATCACACCCACGACGTGTAGGCTGGTTCTCTCCATCACACTCACGACGTGCAGGCTGGTTCTCTCCATCACACCCACGACGTGCAGGCTGGTTCTCTCCATCACACCCACGACGTGCAGGCTGGTTCTCTCCATCACACCCACGACGTGCAGGCTGGTTCTCTCCATCACACTCACGACGTGCAGCGCGCAAGGCTTGTTCTTTGAGAGCATGGCTGTGCACACCTGTACCCTCGATGTACTGGGACGTTTGTTGTATATTTCTTTCTCTGTTTAGTTATTGATAAAACAAAGTTTTCAGTTGATACGGTGGTATGATATATTATAGACAAAGTCATGAAACTTAATGGAGGTGGCGGCTTCAAAAGTAGTTGAGTTATTGAGCACAAAGCATGTGTGTGGGTGTCAGCACGCCAACGACGTGCCGGAAAGGTTTGAATTCAGCCAGTCATCTTTGTCAGCTGCCCCCACCCCCACCCCTCAATAAAATAACATAAAACACAAATGAAATGAAATAAAATGAAAAGATGATGATAAATAAAGGACACCCGCATTGCTAAAGACGTGGTGTGCATGACGATGTCATTGACAGGTCGTGTGGCATATTTCACCGTCCTTCGCTCTTTCTCTTACCCAATGTGAGTGTGTGTGCGTGCGTGTGTGTGTGCGTGTGTGTGTGTGTGCGTGCGTGTGTGTGTGTGTGTGCGTGTGTGTGCGTGCGTGCGTGTGTGCCTGAGACAGAGAAGGAAAGAGATGTTTTATTTCAATGATTATTCTCTCGTCTCTCCTCGTCTTTCTGCCTCTTTCTAAATCTGTGAGTCTGTCTGTCTGTCTTTCTGTCTGTCTTGTCTGTTGGCTTGTGTGTGTGTGTGTGTGTGTCTGAGAGAGAACATTATTACAAACTATTTGTAGTTACATTAATGCTGAATTGTAGTGCGCATGGCCCACGACACACACGCGCGCGCACCCCCCTCCCCCCTCCACACACACACACACCACATACACACACACACCACATACACATACACACACACACACACACACACACACACACCACATACACACACACAGAGAGACAGCAGGGGGGGGGGGCGTCCCCATTGGAAACCCTGTTGAAGAGAGAGATGCACTGTGTAACGCCTGAAAATGACCCGAGCTTCGTCAGTCCACAGTGGACATTAAACACATGATAATTACCACAGATGTCCATAAAGCTGGTGATGTTTTCTGCTTGCGCTCCCATCACTTTCACCGCAGAAGATCAGTCCTCCAGATGAAACTGGCTGTTTTCACCTGAAATGACCAAATAAATGTTCTGTTCTATCCGGGGGGTGATTTTCAGTGGGCAGGCTGACCGATTTTGACCTGACTTGGGCCGAGTTGCTTGAGGTGATCTTTTTGCAGGGCTAAATTTGCCCAGAGATTAAAAAAAAAAGAAGAAAAAAAAGATGTTCCTTAGTGTATGGACTTTGCCGTGGAGTTGGGGAAGTTCTTAACGATAAGCAGACTTTAAGTTGTGCAAGGTGCCTTCCCAGATCATGCTACACCAGTCTGGCTGCCCCACCACGCAAAACAACAACAACAACAACACACACACACACACACACAAACATACACACACACACACACACACACACACACACACACACACACACACACACACATAACTTTGACTATGTTATAACCACAAGAGAGGCAAGGCCTTCAAGACTCACTTGTGATACACTTTAAAAAAAAATGTAATCGTTAAAATGTGTTCTGTATTTGTTGTTATAAAGTTTCGGGTTAAAAAAAAAAAAAAAAAAAAAAAAAAAGCCCAGAAGGCAGATTCGAACCCCGCGTGTTCGAGTGAGAAGAATCCGTCTGTCTTACTCAATACACTATCGTGGCTCCTTAACTGACGTTCAAAAATTTAATACTTAAACATGCTTTTTTAAGGGCGATAAATCGATTGCGGAATTCGCAGTGAGAACGCTGTTTAAATCATATTAATCTGGTGTATCTTGGGCATTCAAAAAATCTTTAAGGGCAATTACAAATTCTGTTTAAGTCCGCGGTAAAGGAGACGTTATCGCCGCAATCACACTGCAACATTTAGCCGTTTTCTCTGGATCCAGATAGATGTACAAGTTTAGTTACACCCGCCGGGAATGTACGACACGGTCGATTCAATTTTTCTTTTATGTTCATTCTAGTTTTATAGTTTTTAAGTTGATATGAAAGTTGAGTATTTTGTTAAACTAATAACATGTAGAGCCAAGTACAAGTACTTCTAAACGTCGTATGAAGGACTTCATTTTGAGAAAAGTCAAGACTGGAAATTTTTACATTTCATCAAGGGTATTCACAAATGTTTCTCTGAATAAATATTTAACGGTCTCCTTCTCCAATTTTCCATTACATGTTATCGTGTATTATCGATTTAATTTTGGATTGAACGGGCAGGTGAACAGCTTGAAACCGTGAAAATCAGTTGGTGTATCAGTGTAAATTATGACTGATTATTTCACTATGATCATGTGTGTGGGGCCGTGGGATTTTTTTTTTTTAAACAACCTGATACACATTTATTTATGGTTAAAACAAAGTTCGTGTTCTTTGGTATTTAGTGTGTTGATTTCAACATTTCAAAACTGAAATTGGCAGACGTTTTTGAATTCCCGAAAGATGAGTAAAACAAATGTAAGATTCGGGGAGAACGACGATTCTGTGTGTGTGTGTGTGTGTGTGTGTGTGTGTGTGCGTGCTGCGTGCACACACACACACACACACACACACACACACACACACACACACACACACACACATATATATATATATATACATATATATATATATATATATATATATATATATATATACATATATATATATTCACCCATTCCACACAAGATGAACACACACACACACACACACACACACACACACACTCACGCATAACCCTGTGCCTCTGTCTGTACAAGAGGGTTATCGAATACTAGAAAAAACATCGTGGAACAAAGAGAATTATACCAGGAAAACGGCAAAGCTTTAAACCATAGTGTAATTAATGTTCAACAACCGGGAACTATCGATCAGTCAAACACATACAGTAATTCAATAAGATTAAGGCAGATTCATACATTATCAAACAGGATAAAACTGAACGTTTTTATAACTAAGTTCAGCAAAGATGGCAGATGCATTATGTGGAGAACATATTTCTAGCAACCATGTAATATTCGAATGTCGGAATCTAAAATGTTTTTTGCCAGACTTCACCAAAAGTTCTTTTGAATGTGTTATTAACAATTCCAATATGTTGTTTGTTATTGCAGAAGGATTGCTGCGCAGTCCTATAGGACATTTGTTATAGTTGTTATAGTTGTTTGATGTTGGCGTTTATAACGTTTCCATTCTCCCTAGCGTTGTCTCTCCATATTCACCCTCCACACATACACACACTTTTACCCCTCCCCCTCCCACAACCCCTACGGGTTTGTTTGTTTGTTTGTTTGTTTGCTTTTTTTCGACAAATATCACTTCAAGTGGAAAGACGTTAAACTGAAGACAACACTCGCGCATATGAACATGTGTTCGTTTAAAATAGTACAAAAAAAATAGTAGAAGTAAAACATTAACTTGGCTAAAACATAAAAGTGAAGACAATGAGTTATTTACTGATTTGAATGGCAGGAAATAAATGAGTTTTGAAAGAAGGCAAGAAACAGCATGACGGACAGGAAACAGGAGTGAGTTCCATGCGGAAGAAGCCTGGAAAGAGAAAGTGCGTTTTCCACATGATCTGGTTATGGAGGACGGAATTTTTAAGAGACAGTCATCACCTGATGACCGGAGCGGCGAGATGGAGAGTAGTAATGCAAAAGCTCAGAAAAGTAAGAAGGATAAATTTGTAGCACAGGAGAGAGAGTTTGTACTCTATTCCTTTCTCAATAGGTAGCCAGTGGAGGGAGTGAAGGAGAGGAGTGGCCTGAGCAGATTTGGGAGAGCGGAAGATAAGCCTTGCTGCATGGTGAACTGTGAAGTCTGGATGACAAGGAGTTGGGGCATCCAGCCAGCAAAGAATTACAGTAGTCAAGCCTAGGTAGGACCAGGGAACATACAAGGGTTTTTGTTGCATCTTGAGACAGAAAGTGCCGAACAGAGTTTATTCTACATAACTCAAGGTAACAGATTTGACAGATTGAGGAAATCTGCCGTTCAAAAGATAGAGTTTGGTCTAAGTAAACACCAAGGTTGCGAACAATTTCTGAAGTGGGAACATTGCATCCATTTAACTGAACAGCTTGGGGGGACTGAGACAGAATTCAGCAAACCTTTCGGTGCAAGAAAAATCATTATAAATCTATTTTCTGTATTTTTCGTCATTCAACTTTAGTTTGTTGCTTGTCATCCACGATTTCCTGTCAGCTATACATTGTTGAGTAGAGTGATAGTCTCAGGAAGATGAGAGATTGGACCAGACTTGTAAATCAGTTTGGTTCTCATCCGAAAAACTGTGAAACACAGAAGAAAATTTACATGTGACTCACTGACTT
>NC_134889.1:35950920-35978420 GCF_041734735.1 Babylonia areolata
CTGTCTGATACAACACGTCTTCCAGAAAAGTACACTGTCTGATACAACACGTCTTCCAGAAAAGTACACTGTCTGATACAACACGTCTTCCAGAAAAGTGCACTGTCTGATACAACACGTCTTCCAGAAAAGTGCACTGTCTGATACAACACGTCTTCCAGAAAAGTGCACTGTCTGATACAACACGTCTTCCAGAAAGTGCACTGTCTGCTTCCAGAAAAGTGCACTGTCTGATACAACACGTCTTCCAGAAAAGTGCACTGTCTGATACAACACGTCTTCCAGAAAAGTGCACTGTCTGATACAACACGTCTTCCAGAAAGTGCACTGTCTGATACAACACGTCTTCCAGAAAAGTACACTGTCTGATACAACACGTCTTCCAGAAAAGTGCACTGTCTGATACAACACGTCTTCCAGAAAAGTACACTCACGAAGGTCTGTCAGAATTTCGTCAGACATAAATAGATACCGATTTTTTTTTTGTTAACGTGACACTCGTTTATTTATCGTTGAAACAAACATCGTGTATTTTGCTATTCTGTATGTACATTTGAAGCCAAACACACACACATTTTCGGCACTATATATCACGTTGTCTTTTTGTCGTCCGTTTTAGAAATGGGAATTCTTCTTCCTTTTTAACACGAAGTAAATTTCAATGACGGAACCTTGTGTTTCACATTGTGTGTTGGTTGCTGATGTGAATTTCATCCAGACGGACAATATTTTAAATTGTGTTGTTGATGGTGTTTTCTCCTTTCTTTTTTTTTTTTTTTTTTTTTTTTTTTTTTTTTAAATTTCAGCACGAAATTAATTCTCGAACGGAACATTTCAATTTTTTCCCAGCACGATTTGAAAATATAAAGACACACACACACACACACACACACACACACAGACATATATATATATATATATATATATATATATATATATATAGGGAAGATTTGGGTTTTTTTTTATATTACCATTAATTGTGTCTTTATTTATTGTTGTTGTTGTTGTGTTTGTTGTTGTTGTAAGTATCACAAACGGAACATTTCAAATATAGTTGTTGTTGTTGTTGTTGTTGAAGTTGTCATTGATGTCAGCAGGAAATGAGTTTCACAAACGGAACCTTTGGAAATGGGTGGTGGTGTTGTTATTTTTGTTGTTTCCAACATGGAACATCGCAGGGACCAGCACTGAAGAAAAAAAAAGGACAGTGTGTTGATAGGCCATGTCTGATACATTATTGATGCCCTGCCTGCACAGCTGAAAGGAGCGGAAGAGAGAGGGGTGGAGGTGGCTGGGGAGGGGGGGGAGGGTGCAGGGGAGGGGGGGGTTGTGGGAGGGTGCGGAGGGCGAGAGAGGGTTTATTAAGGGAGGGGGGGGAGGGGCGGGAGAGGGGAGGACGGTTGTTGGGGGGGCGGTAGTTTTGGGGGGTGGGGATGGGGGTGGTGGTGTTGAGAAACTTCATCAAAGAAAAACTCCTGTAAACTCTTCCAGAGTGTCTGCTGTGCCGGAATGTACATCAGTGCTTGGGAGATGCTCGCTTGACATCTGCTGTCCAAGTTGATTGAGTGCGTGCCTCACTCACTTTTGTCAGGTGGGTTTTTGTTGTTGTTTTTTTTGTTTTTTTTATGTTTTTTTGTGTGCTATATCTGGCACTCATGGGGGTGATTCAGGTGTAATGAATTCTTCACGTTTTTGTTGTTGTTTTTGTGTGTTTGTTTGTAAGTTATGAATGATTTGTTTTCTTTTCTCTCTCTCTCTCTTTTTCTTTCTGTTCTTTCTTCTTTGGTTTTCTTTGGTTTTTGTTTTTTTGTTGGTTTTTTTTTTTCATTTAAAAAATAACTGTCTCTCTTTTTTGTGTGTGTCTCTCTTTCGATTTCTTGTGGGAGATAAAATTTCCGATGATCGCATAAACCTCTCCAACTTTTTTTTTTTCTTGTTTTTCTTTTTCTTTTTTCTGGTTTTCTTTTCTTCTTTTTTTAAAAATTTAACCGAACTACTCAGCGCACTGCTTTGGTATTAGACTGACTGACTGACTGACTGACTGACAGAGCAAGGTGGCAGTATGGTTATGATGCTCACCTGCCAATATAGAGTCCGTGAGGGTCTGGGTTCGAATCCCGCTCTTGCCCTTTCTCCGAAGTTTGACTGGAAAATCCAAACCAAGCATCTGGTCATTGGGATGAGATGATAAACCGAGGTCCCGTGTGCAGCGCGCACTTGGGGCACTGAAGAAAACAACGACAACAACAACAACAAAAGCAAAAAACAACAACAACAACAACAGAACCCATGGCAACGAGGGTGTTGTCCTGGCCAGACGTTGTAGATCTCCACTCTGACTGGTGCACAATGTGTGCAGCCTTCAAGGTCTGTCTAAGTGCTGCTGGTCGGTTAAATGCCTAGCGGATGTGGTGTAGCGTATATGGATTTGTCCGAACGCAGTGACGCTTCCTTGGTTAACCAAAACGGAAAACTTTGTATATAAATTCATTATGACAATTCAGAATAGATGGAAAAGAAAACAAATAGATATATATATTTTTTTTTAATCTGAATACAGTGAACATTAACAAATACAGAATTAAGGTCATTATACTTATATATAGTCCATTACACAATCAACTCGAAACGAGACGATATATTATCAAGACCAATACCCGGTATTCCATAACTATGTCATTGTAATCAACAGCAATTATGGAATAAATCATCCATACAAGAAAAAGCATTCAATTTTTCAGTTGCTGAATCGGGGCATGTGGAAAAAGGGGGGTTTTGGTTTGCTTTTTCTTGTTGCTTTGTTGAGGATTCCTTTTTTTATGAAAACAAAATAACACACCTGTGCCTCCTTTTATCAGTACAATAGTGTGTGTGTGTGTGTGTGTGTGTGTGTGTGTGTGTGTGAGACAAAAAAGAATAACAACAACAACAAACAACAACTGAAACTTACTTACCTTACTTAGACCCTTCAACCCCCAAGGGGAGGAGGGGGCGGGAGGAGGGGGGGGATGGAGGGGGGGGGGTTAGGGGAGGGAGGATGGGGGGGATGGAGGGAGGGGGGTTAGGGGAGGGAGGATCGGGGGGAGGGGGGGGGGGAGGGGGGCATAAACCATCGACGACGCTTCCTCCATCGGACTCGATTCTGGGCTGACCTTTCTGCATTTGTCCGGTTGCTCAGCCACACCACATCCCTCCCATCCCCACCCCCACCACCCCCACCCCTGTCTCTTCAGCTCCGCCTCAGTGTCTGGCCTCTTCCACCTGTCTCTGGGGCCGAAAGTCCTCTCGTTGACGTCATTTCCGCTTCCGGTGTGAAGGTGAGGGAGCCTGGAGGGTTATGCTGGATGGATGGTGGGATGGACGGACGGGTGGACGGGTGGATGGATGGATGGACGGATAGATGGATGGACGGACGGGTGGACGGGTGGATGGATGGATGGACGGACGGGTGGACGGACGGACGGATGGATGGATGGATGGTTGGGTGGATGGATGGATGGACGGACGGGTACATGGATGGATGGATCTTGGCTCGTGGAGGGCGTGCCTGGACATTGCAGATCCGTCCCAATTTCTCCACAGGGTCGTTTTGTTGTTGTTGTTGTTGTTGTTGTGTGTGTGTGTATTTTGATTGGTTGTTGTTTTTCTCCCCCCCCCCCCTCCACTAGACCTTGAGTGGTGGTCTGGACGCTAGTCATTTGGATGAGACGATAAACAAAAAGATTGTTCCTGGCAAAATTCTGCAGAAAATCCACTTCGATAGGAAAAACAAATAAAACCGCACGCAGGAAAAAATACAACAAAAAATGGGTGGCGCTGTAGCATAGTGACGCGCTCTCCCTGGGGAAAGCAGCCCGAATTTCACACAGATAAATCTGTTGTGATAAAAAGAAACACAAATACAAATAGTTGTGTACCTATCAGAGTGGATTTCGTCTACAGAATTTGACCAGAGGACAACACTCTCCTCCTCCTTGCCATGGGTTCTTTTACAGTGCGCCAAGTTGGAGCTGCACACAGGGGCCTGGGTTTATCTCTCACCCCAATGACTTCAGATGCTGTTGGAGTTTTTCCAGTCAGATGCTGTTGGAGTTTTTCCAGTCAGATGCTCAGTTGGAGTTTTTCCAGTCAGATGCTCAGTTGGAGTTTTTCCAGTCAGATGCTGTTGGAGTTTTTCCAGTCAGATGCTGTTGGAGTTTTTCCAGTCAGATGCTGTTGGAGTTTTTCCAGTCAAACTTGGGGCTGAAAGGGTGGCAGCAGGAGGTTCGAACACACACGCTTACGGTCTCCTTGCATTGCAGCTGAACGTCTTAACCATTCTGCCACCTTCCTCCTTGACAGACAAAGAAACAGACAGACAGAGAGATAGACTGACAGACAGACAGACAGACAGACGGACAGAGAGATAGACAGAGAGACAGACAGACAGAGAGAGAGACTGACAGACAGACAGACAGAGAGAGATGTACAGAGAGACAGAGAGACAGACAGACAGAGAGATAGACTGACAGACAGACAGACGGACAGATAGACTGACAGACAGACAGACAGACAGAGAGATAGACTGACAGACAGACAGACAGAGACAGACAGTCAGACAGACAGAGAGATTGACAGACAGACAGACAGACAGACCGAGACAGACAGAGAGATAGACTGACAGACAGACAGACCGAGACAGACAGACACACAGACAAACAGAGAGAGACAGACAGTCAGACAGACAGAGACAGAGAGATAGACTGACAGACAGACAGACAGAGAGATAGACTGACAGACAGACAGACCGAGACAGACAGACAGACAGAGAGATAGACTGACTGACAGACAGTCAGACAGAGAGATAGACTGACAGACAGACAGACCGAGACAGACAGACAGACAGACACACAGATAGAGAAAGACAGACAGACAGACAGACAGAGACAGAGACAGACAGAGACAGACAGACACAGACAGACACAGCTAGACAGACATAATAGACAGAGACCATGACGGAGAGGGGAAAAAAGAAAGACAGACAGACAGACAGAGACAGACAGGCAGAAAGACAGACACAGACAGACAGAGACAGACAGACAGACAGACAGACAGACAGACAGACAGATACAGACAGAGACAGACAGGCAGACAGAGACAGACAGACAGACACAGACAGACAAACAGAGAGAGAGACAGTCAGACAGACGGAGAGAGACAGACAGATAAAGAGAGACAGACAGACAGACAGATAAAGAGAGACAGACAGACACAGAGAGAGAGACAGACAGACACAGAGAGAGAAAGACAGACAGACAGACCGATAGACAGACAGAAAGACAGAGGCAGATAGATAGATAGATAGATAGAGTGAGAGAGAGAGAGAGAGAGAGCATGTGTGTGTGTGTGCGTGCGTGCGTGCGTGCGTGCGTGTGTTGTGTGTGTGTGTGTGTGTGTGTGTGTGTGTGTGTGTGTGTGCCTGTGTCTATGTGTGTGAGCGCAAATTACAAACAAAAAGCAAACAAAAAGAAAAGAAAAGAAAAAAAGAAAGAAAGGGAAAAAAAAAGGAATAACCGAATATAACTAAGATGTCTAATGTTTCCCGACACACACGGCTTTTCCAACACAAACTGAGCACACTGCCCCCTCAATGCGCTTCATGCATGACGGAAAGAATAAAGTTCATCACATCACGTACCACTGACCATCTGCTGATGGAGTCATGATGGCCGTATCTGATGACTGCAGTGACAGGCAGGGCGAGCTGTGTTTCTGTGTCCAGTTAGACATGATTTATAATTAATATAATATGTCGTACGACTACTATATCCCCCCCCCCTCCCCTTCCCTGTTCCTGACCATCTTGTGATGGAGTCGTGATGGAGTCGTGATGGCCGTATTCGATGACTGCAGTGACAGGCAGGGCCAGCTGTGTTTCTGTGTCCATAGATCGTATGACTATCATCTCCCTCCCCCCCACCCCACACCGCCGCCCTCACAGCTCCCCCGAGCGTATCGCATGGCTCTCAGCACACCTGCTGTTGTGGCTCTGCATGTCTTGACAGTACCGTACCACCACAACTGTGTCATCGGTGAATAAATAGGTGTGTGTGGGTAGGGGTGGGTGGACACTTCAGTCAACACATTTCAGTGCAACATACAAACAGTAGACACTTTAAGTAACACATTTCAGTGCAAGATACAAAACAGTAGACACTTCAATGAACACATGTCAGTGCATGATACAAAACAGTACACACTTCTGTCAATACATTTCAATGCAAAATACAAAACAGTAGACACTTCTGTCAACACATTTCAGTGTAACATACAAAACAGTACACACTTCTGTCAACACATTTCTGTGCAAGATACAGACAGTAGACACTTCAGTCAACACGTTTCAGTGCAAGATACAGACAGTAGACACTTCAGTCAACACGTTTCAGTGAAAGATGCAAACAGTAGACACTTCAGTCAACACATTTCAGTGCAAGATACAGACAGTAGACACTTCAGTCAACACGTTTCAGTGCAAGATACAGACAGTAGACACTTCAGTCAACACGTTTCAGTGCAAGATACAGACAGTAGCAAAGTGATTGGAGAGGGGCGGGGGGGGGGGGGGGGGGAGGGGCAGGGTGTAAACCACAATGAAAATGATTGGATATACATATTGATACCACAGTACATAACACTGCTTGTACCAAAGTGTAAATGTATAATTATCTCTCTCCCCCCCCCCCCTCTGTGTGTGTGTGTGTGTGTGTGTGTGTGTACTTTATTTATTTTATTTTATTATAATTATTATTATTATTTATTTTTATTTTATTTTATTTTATTTTATTTTGTTAATTTTTGACTCACTTGTGTAAACAAAGTGAGTCTATGTTTTAACCCGGTGTTCGGTTGTCTGTGTGTGTGTGTGTGTGTGTGTGTGTGTGTGTGTGTGTGTGTGTCTGTGTGTGTGTCTGTGTGTCTGTGTGTCCGTGGTAAACTTTAACATTGACATTTTCTCTGCAAATACTTTGTCAGTTGACACCAAATTAGGCATAAAAATAGGAAAAATTCAGTTCGTTTTAGTCATCTTGTTTAAAACAATATTGCACCTCTGGGATGGGCACAAAAACATAAAAAATGAAGCCTAATTATATGCAAACTGCATTTACTGTTATATTTATATTTTTTGTATTCTCTAAACTTGGCACTTTGATCTGATATTCGACCCAACAACAAGAGCAGTCATAATTATCATTTTTTGTTCAAACAGGAACTTCTTTTGCTAAGCATGGAAGTTGTATTTATTTTGCAAACATTTTGGTGCAGATAGTAAAAAAGGGAAATTACTCTAATTAATGCTAGGGGACTTAATTTGCTTTAAACTGATCTTTCTCATCTTAAACATTACATTTTGAAACAAGAGAGGCAAGGCCTTCAGGACTCACTTGTGATGCACTTAAAAAAAATCCAAGCTTTTTATGTATTGAGTATAAT
This sequence comes from Babylonia areolata, assembly GCF_041734735.1. Lineage (NCBI taxonomy): Eukaryota > Metazoa > Mollusca > Gastropoda > Neogastropoda > Buccinidae > Babylonia > Babylonia areolata. Next base: position 35,958,394 of record NC_134889.1, read on the forward strand.
TTCAAAATGTAATGTTTAAGATGAGAAAGATCAATTTAAAGCAAACTAAGTCCCCTACAGAGTAATTTCCCTTATTTTACTGTCTGCACCAAAACGTTTCCAATAAACAAAACTTCCATGCTTAGCAAAATAAGTTCCTGTTTGAACAAAAAATGATAATAATGACAGATCTTTTGTTGGGTCGAATATCAGATCAAAGTGCTAAGTTTAGAGAATACAAAAAATATAAATATAACAGTAAATGCATTATCATTATACTCAATACATAAAAAGCTTGGATTTTTTTTTTAAAGTGTATCACAAGTGAGTCTTGAAGGCCTTGCCTCTCTTGTTCTCCCTTTTTTTTCTCCAAGGCCTGACTAAGCGCGTTGGGTTACGCTGCTGGTCAGGCATCTGCTTGGCAGATGTGGTGTAGCGTATATGGATTTGGCCGAACGCAGTGACGCCTCCTTGGGATACTGATACTATATGTGTGTGTGTTTAAGGGTTTCGTTTTAGTTTTTGGAGTATCCCTACATACTCTATACATTTTTTTTTTTTTTTTTTTTTTTTCAAAGGGCGTTCGAGGGCGTTCTGAATGACCGAATTTGCTGAAATCATGTAAATCAGTCTTGGTTCAACGTTCGCTGGAGTATAAAAAAAGAAAAAAATCAAACAAAGTTGCAAGCCAACAGGGCAGTCATTTGTGACACTTGCTGCATGCGTGTGTGTGTAATCGAGATCGTTTAACCAGAAAAAAACTCTTTCAATTTAAACTCCGCACATACACAGATGAATGACATGTTATTTTTCTGTGAAAGAGCAATGAGGTTGAGTTTTGGAATCAGTTTAAGGGGCGGGGGAGGGGGGGTCTCTTTTTTTCTTCTTCTTTTTTTGTTGTTGTTGCAACTTTACGGAAGGTCCACGTTGTCGTGGCATGTTTATGAGTCTGCACTCTTTAGGCTCTTCATTTCTTTTCTCTGTGTGTGTGTGTGTGTGTGTGATTATTATTATCATTATTATCATTATTACCCCAGAACTTATACAATTCATTAGATTTAATCATGTTTCGACAACACCCGTGTTTATGACACACGCGTGCGCGCGTGCGTGCACACACACACACACACACACACGCGCGCGCGCGCGCGCGCGCACGCACACACACACACACACACAGGCTTGCATAAGCACACCCGTGGTTGACACTAGCTAGTTAATGCCCCCGCCCCCCGCCCCCTCCGACCCCGCACCGAGAATTGATATAATTGATTAGATTGAATAATATTTCGACAACACCGTGTTTATCACACATGCACACAGAGATTCAGATTCAGATTCAGATGATTCATTCGTCTGAGGCCATAGCCCCATATGAACAGGGGGCGATAACAGAGTTTAACATGCGTCACTACAACTATGTGAACACAATAAGCATAACATTGTGTCATTATCAGTCGATGACATCAATAAACATAATCTAAACAGACATGGATATGTATAATATTTCTTCGGGATAAATTTAGCTCGAAGGTCTGTTAGGGCAGGGCACTTCAAAACAAAAGGAACTTCATCCTCTCTGGATTCCTCGCACAGAGGACATAATAATTCTGATTTATTCACGGTTTTATGATGATATCTGTGTTCTTTTATATCAGAAATACCAAGTCTGAATCTGGTTAGAGTACATCGCAGGTGTCTGTTCACGTTACACAAAAGGAATCACTTCACTGTATGATTAAACATATACATTCTATACATACAAAACCTTTCACTTGAATGAATGTGGCTTTCCCACTCTTGCCACCTACAGTCTATCAGTCTTTGGCGAAACATTTGTACAAATCTATTTTCATCACCTACTCCTTGACACTCCCATGCATACCCAAATCCAAGTTCATACAAACACATTCGTACATTTGACACCCAATTTCGTTTGCCACTTTGGTCTAGATCATATAACATATTGTATGATTTGCATGGCAGTCTATGAATATTCATTTTCAGTAATTTTAAGCAATAGCGAATGCATTCAACAGCAGAATTTACATAAATTGGGATTCTATCGGTTTCTTCATAAACTTAATCATTTGGTGTTCTCATGTCAACCCCTAAAAACTTTTTAAGACCAATAAGTGAACAGATTCGCAATACATGGCAGCAATGCACAGTGAGAGAGAGACAGACAGACAGACAGACAGACACAGAGAGAGACAGAGAGACAGAGACAGAGAGACAGAGACAGAGAGAGAGAGAGAACAACTATGGCATTGTAAACAGAACAAAACGAGGAAGTTTCTAGAATGACGAAGAGAGGAAGATGGTGAGAAAGGACGAGGAAAAACAACAACAACAACAACAACAACAACAAAAAACAGCAACAACAACAACAAAAACACAAAACAACAACAACAACAACAACAACACAAAACAACAACAACAAAAACACAAAACAACAACAACAACAACAACACAAAAAACAACAACAAAAAAACACCAAAGAAAGAAGAAGAAGAGGTCAAGATTATATTTCATGATGGTAAATCGAATAATCAACAAATGCTTTTTTTTTTAAATTGTTTTAATTTTACATCAAGACATCAATGCAAAAAAAAAAAAAAAAAAAAAAGAAAAAAAAAAAGAAAAGAAAAGAAACATAAAAGATATAATAGAAAGAGAGACAGAGACAGAGAGAGACAGAGAGACAGAGACAGAGAGAGAAGAAACAAGCAGATGGAAAGCTACAATAACAGCAAATTTTTACGCACACACACACACACACGCACACACACACACACATTTATCTATTATTTTGTTTTGCTTTTTCTACGTGGTTTCCTGTAACTGTGCATGCGTGTCTTATAAACCTTGTTAAGGTTTAATTGACATAAAAATCCGCTTTTCGACTAAGGATGATTAAATCATTGTGAAGGCATTTTTGAAATTTATCGATGGAACTAACCAGCCAATAAAGAAATTTATCAGCTTCCCACATAACAAACAAACTGACTAACTAAAGGTACATGTTTAACTAAATTTTTAACAAACAGATGAAAGTAGAAAACAATAAATCGGCTAAACAATTAATGGAACTGGATATCCGGCTGACGTACTGAATTAATGAAAGGATGAACGAATGCATTAGTGAAACCCAGAAATTTAAAAAAAAATCTGATCGACGAGGATTGTCTGATGAAGAAATTCTCAGCGTCTCTCTGTCTGTCTGTCTATCTATCTATCACACACACACACACACACACACACACACACACACACACACACACACACACACACACACACCACACCCGTGCGCGCACCCGCCCCTCCCCCGCCACACACGCACACATACACCCATATATACACGTAACTCTCTCTCTGTCTCTGTCTCTCTGTCTGTCTGTCTGTCTCTCTCTCTCATTCACACACACAACAAACAACACAGACCCAGACAGACACACACAGATAGACACACACACACACACACACACACACACACGCACGCACACACACACACACACACACACACACACAGACCACTCACACACACACACACACACACACACACACACACACACACACACACACACACACACACACACACACACACACACACACACCCTTTGTACACAAAGAACGAAGTGCACAATTTCGACTGCAATAACCTGGAGGCACAAACGACTGGTAACAAAACAGCACTTAGCACCTCTCAGACCTTTCCCTCAAGGGAGACAGTTCAAAGTGACTATGTCGGAGTTATTTCCCATGACTCTGCTCTTTCAACGTTTGTGCTACGTTGATCCGCGCTGGGTGTATCAGTGACAGGTCAACGAATGGTTAGAACATCGGGGCTTCGATTCTGTGATATGTAAAAGACATCTAATAATACAGTACTTTGCAAGCTCGTTTGGTGTGGGTTTTTGTGCGTGGAGGGGGGGGGGGGGGGGGGGAGTTTTTTTTCTTCTTTTTTTTCTTCTTTTTTTGTAGTGCCTGAGGAAAGCAGTTCAAAATGATCGTTTCAAATGGGGAAGAGGAGGAGCTACTGTGCGCAATGTGTGCGTCCATATGTGTGAGTGTGTTGAGGGAAAGAGAGAGAGGGGGGGTATGTGACGGAGGTTGGGGCACTTTATATTGTTTTGTTTTGTTTTTTTAGCAAGCAATGCCCTCCACAGCTGTATTACCACGTGACCAGAGATCACGTCACAGCAGCCACAATATCCATGTGAAATCTATCCACGAAAGATATACACAAAGAGAAACCTCACAGACAGAGAGACAGGCAGACAGACTGACAGACATCAACGCCCACCCCAACTAACTGAACCATACTGCCAGAAGTTGCGCGTGCCCCACACGGCACATTTCATGGTTGGGGGAAAAGAAGTCACTTGTGCTTCCTCCACGCGCCCCCCACCCCCAACACCTCACCACCCACTCAACGTCACCCCCAACACCTCACCACCCGTCAACGTCACCCCCAACACCTCACCACCCTGTCAACGTCACCCCCAACACCTCACCACCCCGTCAACGTCACCCCCAACACCTCACCACCCTGTCAACGTCACCCCCAACACCTCACCACCCCGTCAACGTCACCCCCAACACCTCACCACCCTGTCAACGTCACCCCCAACACCTCACCACCCTGTCAACGTCACCCCCAACACCTCACCACCCCGTCAACGTCACCCCCAACACCTCACCACCCACTCAACGTCACCCCCAACACCTCACCACCCGTCAACGTCACCCCCACAAACCCACAACTCCAGTCCTCCAGAAGGACCCTTTCTGTCACCCTTCAAACCGACCACAGTTGACATGGGTGGTCAGGACACGACAGCCGGTCAACAACAACAACCCAAATCCTGTGAGGCAATGTAGAAGGGAGGGAGGGAGGGAGGTGGGGTGGGGGTGGGGGACGGAAACGCGGGTGACAGTCAAAGAGCTGGTCTATCTGACGTCATCAAGGGGATGACCTTCATCCTGGATCTCCTCCTCTTGACAGCTGTCAGCAGAACAGCCGTGGAGGAGGTCGTCTGTCTCTTCAGACCTCAGGATGTCTGTCCCTCTGATGACTTCCAGGTGGAAGGATCGATGATGATGGGTGGTGATAGTGGTGGTGGTGATGGTGATGGTGATGACGATGATGGTGATGGTGGTGATAGTGGTGGTGGTGATGGTGATGGTGATGACGATGATGGTGATGGTGGTTGTGGTGATGATGGTGGTAATGGTGGTTGTTGTGATGGTGGTGGTGATGATGATGGTGATGATCGATTTGAAGGTGGTGGTGATGATGAGGATGGTGATGATGATGGTGATGGTGATGTTAAATGTGAATATGATATAATGATGATGATGATGATGGTGAATGTGATGATGGTGATGGTGATGATGATGATGATGATGATGATGGTGATGGTGATGATGATGACGATGATGACGATGACGATGACAAAACGTCAACTCTTTTTTTCGCTGTCATACAACAACAGAGAAGACTGGACCAAGCACAAATGTCTGCCAAGGGACAGCACTCCCGAAAACGGGCGGAATGGTGCGTGCCGTTTTTATAATGACCTATACAGGTATTAATACAGACTGGTGATACAGATCGGCATAAAGTGGCAAGACAGCGTCTCCAACCTCCAGGTTCTAGAGAGGAGCGGCCTGCCCAGCATCGAAAGCCTGCTGATCCAGTGCCAGCTATGCTGTACAGGACACGTTGTCTGCATGACAGACAGCAGGATCCCGAAGATGCTCTTGTGTGGCCAGCTGAAGGAAGGCCACCGCGAACTTGGAAGACCCTGCAAACGCTTCAAGGACACCTTGAAGACAAACCTCAAAGCCTGTGACATAGACATCGCTTCCTGGGAAACTGATGCCCTTGACCGTTCTCGCTGGAGGATGCTGTGCTCTAGTGGCATAAAGACGTTTGAAAACAAGAGAACGCTGGCCATTAAGAGATGCGTGAGCGAAGGAAGCAGGACTCAACTTCTGGAGACGTTTTCCCTTGCAACACCTGTTGGAAGTGCTGTGCAACCAGAATCGGCCTCTTCTCGCATATGAGGACACACACCGACATATAAGCCTGCCTGCCTACTCATCCGCCGGTCCGACTGGAGACTCCATCAATACAGATTGAAAGAGGAAGGTGGCAGAATGGTTAAGACGCTAATCTGCCAGTACAGTGCCCGTGAGGAGCTAGGTTCGAACCCCGCTCTCTCCCTTTCTCACAAGTTTGACTGGGAAACTCAAACTGAGCGTCTAGCCTTTCGGAAGAGACGACAAACCGAGGAGGTCCCGCGTACAGCATGCACTTGGCGCGCTGAAAAAAGAACCCATGGCATCGCACAGTGTTATGCTCTGGCAAAATTCTGAAGAAGTCCACTCTGATTAGGTGTACGCGCCTGACTTTGGTGCGTTGGGGTTTAAGCTGCTGGTCAGGCACCTGCCCACCAGATGTGGTGTAGCGTGTATGGATTTGTCCGAACCCATTGACAAACTGAAAACTGATACAGATGAACGGAAATGAAGTGACGAGATGAGAGCTAGAGGGAGGGCAACGGAAGAAAACACACAAATATAGATAGTAAAGAGTGATAACTCTCTCCATTCACAAGGTACACAACTTCAAGTCACTACCGCTTACGCTACCGATTCAGCTAGCGCACAGGTAAATAAAAGGGTCATTGGAACAAACCCAGACATTTCCTCAAAAAAGGAAGCGCCGGGCCTGTCCTTATACCGATCATCTGACATGTGCACACAGCAGCAAAGACAGAAGAAATGTGCAACCGCAAATTAGTTTTTATTCAAGACTAGCATAGCCTCTTTAATCCTGAACAAGCCACACAGAACACGTGGACAATACAGAACACATGGTTGCCTCGGTGGCTTTTCAACTGGAAATTAACAATGAAGCCATCTCCTGGCCTCATTGTTTGTTAATTTCCAAATGAAATATAGAGTCATGAAAAGTACGGTGTTTTGTCTCCGACCGAGGATAGGCGCTGTAGCAGCATCCAGATCACCATCTTATATGCATATAGTCATTCAAACAAATCACCAATAAGGGTTAATGACGCTAACGCCCAGTACACACATTAAATGCATATAGTCATCCAAACAAATCACCAATAAGGGTTAATGACGCTAACGCCCAGTACACTAACATTAAATGCATATAGTCATTCAAACAAATCACCAATAAGGGTTAATGACGCTAACGCCCAGTACACTAACATTAAATGCATATAGTGTCATTCAAACAAATCACCAATAAGGGTTAATGACGCTAACGCCCAGTACACTAACATTAAATGCATATAGTCATTCAAACAAATCACCAATAAGGGTTAATGACGCTAACGCCCAGTACACTAACATTAAAGCCCAGTGAACTTTTCAAAAGAACGGTTCCATCGCGCATGTACGGATGATGATGGTAAGGATACTTGTATATCGCCTGTTCTCGGTGGGAGACAAAACTCTTAAGCGCTTTACAAACACGGAGTCATTTGCAACGACAAGCTGCCTACGTGGGTAGAGCCGACTGACAGCTGCCATTGGGCGCTCATCATTCGTTTCCTGTGTCATTCAATCAGGAGTCAGTCACACACACATACACAATCAAACAGACATGTAACATTTGTATGGCCGTTTTGTTTATTTACCCCGCCATGTAGGCAGCCATACTCCGTTTTCAGGGATGTGCTGGGTATGTTCTCGTTTCCATAACCCGCCGAACGCTGACATGGATTACAGAATTTTTATCGTGCATATTTGACCTTCTGTGTGCATATTGACCTGGGAGATCAGAAAAGTCTCCACCATTTACCCACCAGGTGCCGTTACCGAGATTCGAACCCGTGACCATCAGATTGAAAGTCCAACGCTTTAAACACTCGGCTGTTGAGGCAAAGTGGAATGACAAAACAGTTCTGCGACTCCAACGTTCACTCTTACACACGAGTGGACTTTTACGTTCACTCTTACACACGAGTGGACTTTTACGTTCACTCTTACACACGTGTGGACTTTTCACTCTTACACACGAGTGGACTTTTACGTTCACTCTTACACACGAGTGGACTTTTACGTTCACTCTTACACACGTGTGGACTTTTACGTTCACTCTTACGCACGAGTGGACTTTTCACTCTTACACACGAGTGGACTTTTACGTTCACTCTTACACACGAGTGGACTTTTACGTTCACTCTTACACACGAGTGGACTTTTACGCGTATTACTGCTTACCCCCCTGCCATGTAAAGCAGTCATATTAAATTTTCGACGATGTGCATACGGGTATGTTCTTGTTTCCATAAATCACCGAACGCTGACATAGATTACGGGATATTTAATGCGCGTGTTCAATGTCCTGTATGCATATACACACGAAAGGGGTTCTGTCACCAACACGTCTGCATACCTGTTGACGTTGGGAGATCAGAAAAATCTCCACCCTTTACCCACCAGGGGCCGTGGCAGGGATTCGAACCCGGGACCTTCAGTTTGAGAGTTCATTGCTTTAACCACTCGGCTGTTGCGCCGGTCAGTCGACGAGGGTGAAAACAGCGTAAGCTGTGTTTGTGTGTCACGAGTTGCTCTTCATCAAGAAGCCCTGCAAGAAAATGACTGGAAGGAAGTTCATGGCTTGTAGTGTAAAGAAAGTGCCAGACAGACAGAAATAACTACATAAGAATGAGTGTGCTTGCTTGTAAGTGTATGCCTGCTATCTGTTCACTTGTCACTCCAATCAGAACGTGTTCTCCCCAAAACACGAACACTTATTAACCACACCTTTTTATTTATTATTAAGAAATATATCAAAAGCTGTTAATCATGGCCTGGACTGGAATATATTTTTTTATGGGGGAAACAATTTTAACTTCACCGCCTTGAATGTTCTTCAGCAGTCTCGCCAGCTCCTGGCTCCTCACTCAGCACGTCCCGATGGTCCCACCATCACGTTCATCTTCTGTGCCAATAGTTCGTCCCGATGGTCCCACCATCCAGTTCTATGAAGTCCCGTGCCCAGTCCCTGGCACAAAACAAAACCCGTGGCTTGTCTCCAGCCACTAGATGCCTGCACATTTTTAGTATGTGTCAGTTCCTTGACTTTCTGGATGCAAACCCCCCTCATTTCCAGTCCTACTACAGACCATGTTTTGAATATTATTCCTAGAAACCTAAGTGGACAAACAAGACAACACAGACACCATACCTTTACATAAACACTAAAGAGAAAATCTTCATCCAATACTATTGACATAAATTCCAATTATCACTGAAGCTAATATAAAAAAAATATATATTCGCTTGGAAAACGATGTCCATTCACCACCCTAAGTAATGCAAAATACAATTACCTTAAAATGATTCCCATTCATCCTATCAGGAAATACCAAAATGTAGCTGCTTAGCTACTACACAATTCAATGTTTCCAAAAATTTACCATTTCTTAGCCATTGAATAGTCCAACAAAACTTAAAGACAAATTTAAGTAACTACTATCTATTATCAACCTAACTGTATATCATAAAAGCACCAAGTACTGATTACTCATACAAGCTGTACAACAACATCAAATCAACCGCAACATATCAATGTATCTCATTCAAACGCTACTTAAATTATCCATTCAAATGCCCTGCTTTTATATACTATGGTCAATATCCCATCACAAAACGTAGTCAAAGTCATTTCAAACTGAGTGCAATAATTTTCAACATACCTTTACAGGCAAAAAGTATGTCCTAACCTGGACAGCTTCATGACACCATCTGGCAACAAATCTACACTTCACAGCAGCACATCACATTCATAACTCATGGTATGATTACAAAAATGCACGTGAAGCACGTGAAACCATTTTTCAAAAGAAACAATTCCCAATCCCCCGATATAAAAGTTGCCCTGTAAAAAAATGGATCTAGGAAAGTAGTATATCAAAATAACAAATTCCAATCCCCGATATAAATATGTTGCCCTGTAAAAAAAAGGATCTAGGAAAATAGGATACCATTTTCTTCACATGTAGCCAAATTCATGCATGCTCGCTGCTGCATTGTCTGCAGTGCGAAATGCGTCCTTTGAAGTTGGTCAGAAAGTTGGTGGGTGTCTCATGAGTAAGAACTCTGCATGAAAACATGAAGCAACACACACACACACACACACACACACACACACACACACACACACACACACACACACATATATATATATATATATATATATATATATATATATATATATATATATACGCGTGTGGAGGGGGGAGGCAGGGGGGGAGGGAGGTAATGGTTGGATGGATGGAGTTATGTTCATGCGTGTTGTGCATGCCTTCGTGTGGGAAACGTGCGCCCATGCCCTCCCTTCCCCCCTCCCCTCCTCCAAACCCCTCCCAGCCCCACCCCCTACCCCCCACAGACACAGAAACACACACACACACACACACACACACACACACACACACCTCATCCCGCCCCGCAAACCAAAAAACTTCATCAGCAGGTGAAGGCACACAAGAAGGGTACAAACGCTAGTGTAGCACCATCCCTGGTTCAATCACACACACACACACACACACACACACACACACCAGCTGATTGGCAGCCAGTGAGTGACAACTCCTAACTACATGTGTCATCCACTTCTCTGTCTGATGTCTGACAAGGTATCATTCAGTGTACGCACTGGCGGCCTTGAGGTGAGACACGATCAAAGACTTCAGATAATGGAAAAAGAGGGATATATATATATATATATATATATATATATATATATATATATAGAGAGAGAGAGAGAGAGAGAGAGAGAGAGAGAGAGATGATGATGATGATGATGATGATATGATGATGATGATGATGATGATGATGGAGTCTCCCGTCGGACCGACGGATGAGTAGGCAGGCAGTCTTATTTGACGGTGTGTGTCCTCATATGGGAGAAGAGGCCGATTCTGGATGCGCAGCACTTCCCACAGGTGTTGCAAGGGAAAACGTCTCCAGAAGTTGAGCCCTGCTTCCTTCGCTCACGCTTCTCCTTAATGACCAGCGTTCTCTTGTTTTCAAACGTCTTTATGCCACTAGAGCACAGCATCCTCCAGCAAGAGCGGTCAAGGGTATCAGTTTCCCAGGAAGCGATGTCTATGTCACAGGCTTTGAGGTTTGTCTTCAAGGTGTCCTTGAAGCGCTTGCAGGGTCTTCCAAGTTCGCGGTGGCCTTCCTTCAGCTGGCCATACAGTAGCATCTTCGGGATCCTGCTGTCTGTCGTGCGGACAACGTGTCCTGTCCAGCGTGGCTGGCACTGGATCAGCAGGCTTTCGATGCTGGGCAGGCCGCTCCTCTCTAGGACCTGGAGGTTGGAGACGCTGTCTTGCCACTTTATGCCGAGGATCTTTCGTAGGCATCTCTGGTGAAACTGCTCAAGTTGTTGAATGTGAGGGCGATACGTCGTCCATGTTTCACAGCAGTACAACAAGGTGATCAGCACGACAGCTCTGTAGGTTTTGATTATATATATATATATATATATATATATATATGTGTGTGTGTGTGTGTGTGTGTGTGTGTGTGTACATACATATATATGTATATTAAAACAGAGAGATCTATACATCTATCTATGTATCTATCTATCTCTCCATTTATCTGTCTATCTATCTATATCGAGAGAGACAGAGACAGACAGACAAAGCGTGCGGGGGAGAGAGGGAGGGACAGAGATGCGGAAGGAAAGAAAGAGAGAGGGAGGAAGACAGAAAGAGGAGAGAGGCACTGCCGCTGACACTGACACTGACACAGACATATAATGTAGGGCTTTTATTGCTGAACGGAAAGATAGAGATGGAGAGAGAGAAAGAGAGAGGGAGAGGTCAGGGGGGGAGACAGAAAGAGAGAGAGACAAAGGAGAGGGAGAGGTCGGGGGGGGGGGGGACAGAAAGAGAGAGAGACAAAGGAGAGGGAGAGGTCGGGGGGGGGGACAGAAAGAGAGAGAGACAAAGGAGAGGGAGAGGTCAGGGGGGGAGACAGAAAGAGAGAGAGACAAAGGAGAGGGAGAGGTCGGGGGGGGGGGGACAGAAAGAGAGAGAGACAAAGGAGAGGGAGAGGTCGGGGGGGGACAGAAAGAGAGAGAGACAAAGGAGAGGGAGAGGTCGGGGGGGGGAGACAGAAAGAGAGAGAGACAAAGGAGAGGGAGAGGTCGGGGGGGGGGGGGGAGACAGAAAGAGAGAGAAAGGAGAGGGAGAGGTCGGGGGGGGGGAGACAGAAAGAGAGAGAGACAAAGGAGAGGGAGAGGTCGGGGGGGGGGGGAGACAGAAAGAGAGAGAGACAAAGGAGAGGGAGAGGTCAGGGGGGTGGGGGTGGAGACAGACAAGGGTGAGTCGTCAGGAGTATGGACAGTCACGTGACATGAACAGCAACACCAGTAATACTATCGACAGCAACAGCAGCAACAGCAACAACAACAGCGACAGCAGCAACAGCAACAGCAGCAACAGCAACAACAACAGCGACAGCAGCAGCAACAACAACAACAGCAACAACAACAGCAACAGCAACAACAACAGCGACAGCAGCAACAGCAACAGCAACAGCAGCAACAGCAACAACAGCACCACCAACAGCAACAGCAACAACAACAGCAACAGCAGCAACAGCAACAACAGCAGCAACAACAACAACAACAACAGCAACAACAGCAGCAGCAGCAACAGCAACAACAACAGCAACAACAGCAGCAACAGCAAAAACAACAACAACAGCAGCAGCAGCAGCAACATAAACAACAACAACGACAACTACAACAGCAACAGCAATAGCAACAACACCAACACCAGCAGCAACAACAGCAGCAACAACAACAACAACAACAAAAACAACAACAACATCAACAGCAGCAGCAACAATATGCAGCAACAACAACAACAATAACAGCAGCAGCAACAACAGCAGCAGCAACAACAACAACACCAGCAACAACAACAGCAGCAGCAGCAACAACAACAACAACAACACCAGCAACAACAACAACATCAACACCAGCAACAACAGCTGCAACAACAACAGCAACAGCAACAGCAACAAACAGACTGCTCAAAGCAGCAACAGCAACACCAGCAACAACAACAACGGCAGCAACAGCAACACCAGCAACAACAGCAACAGCAACAGCAACAAAAGCTACAGAAAGAAACAGAATGCTCAAAGCAGCAATACTTGAACAACACTAGCAACAACAGCAACAGCAGAAAACGCGTCTCGTTGCAATGCATTGCACGTGAAACTCGTTGCCAAACGCGGTGTGTGTGTGTGCGTGCGCGCGCTGTGGGGCCACTAACCACAACCGCCACCACAGTTGACCAGAATCCGACCAACCAAATGTCCGCGTTGTGCTGCCCACGAGGTGGGAGGGATTATCCCTCTTGAAATAAAAGAGAAAGTCGCCCTGAGTTTCTTCCACTCTGTTTTTTCCGGCGAAATCTTCTCCTGACTGGTCGGTCCTGCTCTCCAAGAAAGAACGTCGTCTTCTTCTTCTTCGTCACGTCAAAACCTTGGCCACACAAGCTGCTGTTTAGACAGTAGGGGAAAAATAACTCCCCCCCCCTGTCAGAAAAATCCATCCTGTATTCAGCGTTCGAGTTAGCTGGCTGAGTCCTCCAGCAAGTTAAGCCACAGCCAATTTGTTTCATATCGCCTGGAAAAAACAACAAAAGCAAAATAAACAAGAAAGAGAGTGTTATCAACACTTAAAAGCTTCCCGTCTTTATATCCATCTGAAGCAGTTCTGTTGACCGACTTGCCATTCCAAAGACTTCATTCAAGTTGCAGTGAGTATTCGTGTCTTTTTCACTTTGTTGTTGTTGTCTGTATAAGTTGTGTCTTTGTGATGTATGTATGTTTCTTTCTTGTTTTCTTTTTTCACTCACTTGTGTAACCAAAGTGAGTCTATGTTTTAACCCGGTGTTCGGTTGTCTGTGTGTGTGTGTGTGTGTGTGTGTGTGTGTGTGTGTGTGTGTGTGTGTGTGTGTCTGTCTGTCTGTGTGTCCGTGGTAAACTTTAACATTGATATTTTCTCTGCAAATACTTTGTCAGTTGACACCAAATTAGGCATAAAAATAGGAAAAATTCAGTTCTTTCCAGTCATCTTGTTTAAAACAATATTGCACCTCTGGGATGGGCACACACAAAAAAAATAATGAAGCCTAATTATATGCAAACTGCATTTACTGTTATATTTATATTTTTTGTATTCTCTAAACTTGGCACTTTGATCTGATATTCTGACCCAACAACAAGAGCAGTCATTATTATCATTTTTTGTTCAAACAGGAACTTATTTTGCTAAGCATGGAAGTTTTATTTATTTTGCAAACATTTTGGTGCAGATAGTAAAAAAGGTAAATTACTCTGTAATTAATGCTAGGGGACATAATTTGCTTTAAACTGATCTTTCTCATCTTAAACATTACATTTTGAAATTATACTCAATACATAAAAGGCTTGAGTGTTTTACTCTCAGTCACAAGTGAGTCTTGAAGGCCTTGCCTCTCTTGTTTTTCTTTCTTTTCTGAGTGTTGCATTGTCTGGAATTTCTGTGTGTATGGCATTTTCCTTTCTTTCGATCCGTCTTTTGTGTTTTCTGTCTGTCTGTCTTTCTCTCTGTCTTTCTTTTCAACTCTTTTTACACGTTGTGGTTTTTCAGATTCCCCGCTCCCCGCCCCCGCCCCCCTCCCCTAAATCCTGTCTCCGCATCTTTACCTTTTGTAGGGACTTCTTCCTCCAACTCCAGCTCCTCCTGTTCCTTCTGTGAACTTCTACAGTCTTTGTTTTTATGTATTCATCATCTTCTCCTTCACTTTACACTGCTCGTCTTTCTCTCTGTCTGATTTCTTTTCTTTTCTTTTTTTCGTCATCATCTTCGTTTTTATCACAGTCTCCCGCCCCCCACCCCCCACCCCCACCCCCTATCTCTCTCTCTCTCTCTCCCTCTCTCTTTCAGACACGCACACACTCTCTCTCTCTCTCTCTTTCTCTCCATCCCCTACTCCCCCACTCTCTCTCTCTTTCACTGATGTACTTATTCCTTTTTCCTTTAAAATGATAAGAAACGTACGTTCGTTCGTTCTCTTCCTCTCTCTCATCATGAGTATTTGTGCGCGTTGACGTTAGCACGCATATGTTTCTGACCAGCAGGAGGAGGTCGGTCTCATGAACAGGAATCGGCGGTCATGTTCATTAAAAAATATAAAAAAAGTTTGGGTCCAAAGCGGTCGCGTGGTCCAAGAGTCTTTACTCGGGCAGTCGGTGTTCGAAGCCTCTCTCTATGCTCCGTTTCTTCGCCGTTCTTTGTCCCCGGTGAGAGAGTTGGGGTGCCGTTCATCCCGGCGCTGACCGTGAAGGGTTGACAGGCTTCCTTGTATCAGACCAATTCGTGGAGGGTTGACAGGGATTCTAGTGTCAGATCCATCTGTGGAATGTTGACTGGGCTCTTTGTATCAGTCCAATTACTGGAGGGTTGACAGGGTTCCTTGTATCAGTCCAATTAGTGGAGGGTTGACAGTGTTCCTTGTATCAGTCCTATTTGTAGAGAGTTGACAGGGTTCCTTGTATCAGTCCAATTAGTGGAGGGTTGACAGGGTTCCTTGTATCAGTCCAATTACTGGAGGGTTGACAGGGTTCCTTGTATCAGTCCAATTAGTGGAGGGTTCACAGTGTTCCTTGTATCAGTCCTATTTGTAGAGAGTTGACAGGGTTCCTTGTATCAGTCCAATTAGTGGAGTGTTCACAGGGCTCCTAATATCAGCCCTGACAGTGGACAGTTGAAAGGGTTCCTAGTATCAGCCCTGATAGTGGAGGGTTGAAAGGGTTCCTAGTATCAGCCCTGACAGTGGACAGATGAAAGGGTTCATAGTATCAGCCCTGACAGTGGATGGTTGAAAGGGTTCATAGTATCAGCCCTGACAGTGGACAGTTGAAAGGGTTCCTAGTATCAGCCCTGATAGTGGAGGGTTGAAAGGGTTCCTAGTATCAGCCCTGACAGTGGACAGTTGAAAGGGTTCCTAGTATCAGCCCTGACAGTGGACAGTTGAAAGGGTTCCTAGTATCAGCCCTGATAGTGGAGGGTTGAAAGGGTTCCTAGTATCAGCCCTGACAGTGGACAGTTGAAAGGGTTCCTAGTATCAACCCTGACAGTGGAGTGTTGACAGGGTTCCTAGTATCAGCCCGGACAGTGGACAGTTGAAAGGGTTCCTAGTATCAGCCCGGACAGTGGTTGAAAGGGTTCCTAGTATCAGCCCTGACAGTGGAGGGTTGAATGGGTTCATAGTATCAGCCCTGACAGTGGACAGTTGAAAGGGTTCATAGTATCAGCCCTGACAGTGGAGGGTTGAAAGGGTTCCTAGTATCAGCCCTGACAGTGGAGGGTTGAAAGGGTTCATAGTATCAGCCCTGACAGTGGAGGGTTGAAAGGGTTCCTAGTATCAGCCCTGACAGTGGAGGGTTGAAAGGGTTCATAGTATCAGCCCTGACAGTGGAGGGTTGAAAGGGTTCATAGTATCAGCCCGGACAGTGGAGGGTTGAAAGGGTTCATAGTATCAGCCCTGACAGTGGAGGGTTGAAAGGGTTCATAGTATCAGCCCGGACAGTGGAGGGTTGAAAGGGTTCCTAGTATACTGATCTCAGCGTCATTGTCTTCCTTGGTTTCAGGAAACGTCATTTGTATGGGCTGCTCAAACGTTCTGTTTCCGCACACTGGGAAAGAAAGACATGCCATACTGTTGTTACGTTTATAAAATCCTGTTTTGCTTCTGAGGAAAACGGAAGTACCAGTACATGCACCATGTGTTGTTAATAAACGCTTCTTTGGTGCATGTGCGAATGCTTCTTGTTTCTCTGTGAACGTTGTATATTCTTGTGCATTGTGTCCGAATATGAATGCAGATTTTCTCTTTTTTTTCTTTCTTTTTTTTTATACTTTGTTTGACACTGTGAGGTGAACTGTCAAAAAAGTTCTGTGTACGCGAATAATGAAACGTTTTTGTTTTGTTGTTTTGTATCCGTTGAAAAAAAAATGTTGTTTTTTGTCTATATACATTATCAGAAAACTAAAGACTTAAGTTGCTTCCCTTTATCAAAGAGCAGTCACGATTTTCTGCCAAATATATCATGTTCGTCGATACTTCAAACGAATGCTTCTTGCTATTATATTAATTTGTAAACATTCAGTATTTTATGATAGTAGGTGAAATTTGAAGAAACAAAGCAGCAGAATTTGAAGAGAGAGACTAATTTACTACGAAACTATAAAGAACACGAGACGCAGTGAACAAATCATCACTCAAGAAATATGGCGTGGTGGCCCTGTGGGAACGCGTTCCCAGAGGATCGAATCCCGCACTCTCCAGTATGTTCTCCGCCACCACCACCTTCCACTGGTCCCTGAATGCTTGTCTTGACGCTAGTCATTTGGATGATACGATAAACGGAGGTCCCGTGTGTAGCTTGCACTTAGCGCACGGAAAAGAATCCACGGCAACAAAACGGTTGGCCCTGACCATTTCCTTTTCGTATTAAAAACCACTCAAAGAAGGAATATAATTTTTTCCTCTTTTTTATACAACTTGCTCTGAAACTCGATCCCGATAGTGCATTCATCTTTAGCTATGAAATTGTTTACATTATGTTTATCCCAATTTCAGGACTTATTTCTAAGAATGTTTTCCATTATTTCCTTTCATTCCAATTTTAAGGCATATCCCGTTCAGAAAAAAAGTTATGCTTTTCTTTCTTTTGGTATTAAAGAAAGTCCATCGTTTCAACACCCTTGATTTAATGCTTTAAGGATTAAACATTTTGTTAAAACCCATCGTTTCAACACCCTTGATTTAATGCTTTAATGATTAAACATTTTGTTAAAACCCATCGTTCAACACCCTTGATTTAATTCTTTAATAATTAAACATTTTGTTAAAAACCATTGTTTCAACACCCTTGATTTGATGCGTCCGTGATTAAACATTTTGTTAAAACCCATCGTTTCAACACCCTTGATTTGATGCGTCAGTGATTAAACATTTTGTTAAAACCCATTGTTTCAACACCCTTGATTTGATGCGTCAGTGATTAAACATTTTGTTAAAACCCATTGTTTCAACACCCTTGATTTGATGCGTCAGTGATTAAACATTTTGTTAAAACCCATTGTTTCAACACCCTTGATTTGATGCGTCAGTGATTAAACATTTTGTTAAAACCAATCGTTTCAACACCCTTGATTTGATGCATCAGTGATTAAACATTTTGTTAAAACCCATCCTTTCAACACCCTTGATTTGATGCGTCAGTGATTAAACATTTTGTTAAAACCCATTGTTTCAACACCCTTGATTTGATGCGTCAGTGATTAAACATTTTGTTAAAACCCATTGTTTCAACACCATTGATTTGATGCGTCAGTGATTAAACATTTTGTTAAAACCCTTCGTTTCAACACCCTTGATTTGATGCATCAGTGATTAAACATTTTGTTAAAACCCATTGTTTCAACACCCTTGATTTGATGCGTCAGTGATTAAACATTTTGTTAAAACCCGTCCTTTCAACACCCTTGATTTAATGCTTTAATGATTAAACATTTTGTTAAAACCCATCGTTTCAACACCCTTGATTTAATGCTTTAATGATTAAACATTTTGTTAAAACCAATTGTTTCAACACCCTTGATTTAATGTGTCAGTGATTAAACATTTTGTTAAAACCCATCGTTTCAACACCCTTGATTTGATGCTTCAATGATTAAACATTTTGTTAAAACCCATCGTTTCAACACCCTTGATTTAATGCTTTAATGATTAAACATTTTGTTAAAACCCATCGTTTCAACACCCTTGATTTGATGCGTCAGTGATTAAACATTTTGTTAAAACCCATCGTTTCAACACCCTTGATTTGATGCGTCAGTGATTAAACATTTTGTTAAAACCCATCGTTTCAACACCCTTGATTTGATGCGTCAGTGATTAAACATTTTGTTAAAACTACATCCCATGTTGTCTTCAGAAACATCGTGACGATCTAGTGAATTCATTTTCTCCCCCACCCCCACCCCCCCACCCCCACCCCCCTTTTTAAAATTTATTGTTTTACATTGTCATTTTTCTTTTTCTTTTTTCTCTTTTTGCTTGTTCCCTTCCGTTCCTCTCTGTTTTCTTTGTAAGTTTCTTTTGTTTTTTCTTCATTGTATCATTGTTTTTCAATTTCATTTCCGCTTCTTGACCCAAAAATACTCAGAATTCGGTTGTTGTTTTTTTCTATTTATCTGATAAAAAAACAAAACAAAAAAAACATAAGTGAACAAAATAAAGAGATCAAACTGGCACACGCTAATCTTCTACATTTTTCATTTAATTTGGGGCGGGATGGGGTAAAAGAGAGAAAGATAAGGATACGGATACGGATAATTTATTGATCAGGCCGTAACCCTTATCAAGGGGTTAACAAACATTTGTTGCGTCGCATTTTGTTTGAATAAACACGAGAAGAAAAAAATGACATGAAACACATATCTATACATTAACACAACATATGACGAGGTTACAATTTCTCTAAATCCCAATGCTTTATACAGGAAAACGGACAAAGTCCATACATCATTTTGTCAGTTTGGACGACATCAATAAGCACAACTCAAAACGCACAAGGCTGTTGGTGGTATCTAACTGGAATATATCTTTCTTTTAACCCTTTAAGAGCTGTGCAGCTCAAACAAAATGCACATCGTCTTCTTTCTCTTTCTGGCATAATGGGGCAAATCAAATAATTGATATCGGGTTCCCTGTGTCTGTAACGTTCCCTGTGTCTGTAACGTTCCCTGTGTCTGTAACGATGTGCCGCCAAACTCCACACACCCAACCTAAATCCTGCAGTCATTATCGGGTTCCCTGTGTCTGTAACGATGTGCCGCCAAACTCCACACACCCAACCTAAATCCTGCAGTCATTATCGGGTTCCCTGTGTCTGTAACGTTCCCTGTGTCT
>NC_134889.1:35983420-35988420 GCF_041734735.1 Babylonia areolata
AGATAAAGATTAAAAACGAAAAAAAAGAAAAAAAAGCTCTGCACGCCCGCAGACAGAACTGGGAAGTTAGAGCACTGCCACAGACACCGTCACGATGGAGTAAAGGACAAACAGGGAGCTGATTAAATTCCCGTGGTGTGAACAAATCCAGTTAGAGCACTGCCACAGATACCGTCACGATGGAGTAAAGGACAAACAGGGAGCTGATTAAATTCCCGTGGTGTGAACAAATCCAGTTAGAGCTAATGCATCATTCGGAACGACTCCGTGCCCGTGCTGCCTCGTCCAGCGGAAGTTTGGATTGTGATGGCTCTTGATGCCAAAAACGCTGATTCCGGAAGTCCACAGGTAGGGGCATTGTGGGATTTCATCTGGACCTGGGCGACACGTCGCTCTTGTTTGATCTGATTGTTGACAGCCTGTTTCGTGGGTTAGTTTCAGGACTTGGTTTCTGGCATGTCAAAAAAACACACCAAAAAAACAAAAAAAACCGTCTGTCTGAATGTCAGTCAGTCTGTCTGTCTGTCCCTCTGTCTGTCTGTCTGTCTGTCTCTGTTTCTTTCTCTCTGTCTCTCTCTCTCTCTCTCTCTCTCATTCATTCATGCATGTGTACATACATACATACATACATACATATATATACATGCATGATTTTGTTTTGGATATGAATCCAATCTACAGAAATAATTATTTCCAAACTATTTGCGTGTCGTGGTACATCTGGTGTGGTGTGTCCTTTCCAGCGGACAACAGTTGTCTGGTTTATCCTGGGACGAGAGAGAGACAGACAGGCAGACAGACAGACAGACAGAGTGAGAGAGAGTCATTACAGGCCATGGCCCCCATTGACGGGGCCTGCATACTGTTCACGACGTGTGCAACACAAAGAATAAACATTATGTAATAATTGAACTCAAGTCAACAATTGTATCTTCACACACACACACACACACACACACACACATATATATATATATATATATATATATATATATATATATATATATATATATATATATATATATAAAAGAGAGAGAGAGAGAGAGAGAGAGAGAGAGAGAGAGAGATCACATTCTCTTTGTGTCCGGGAGCCAGTTGCTTTGCTCGGACGGAAGAGCCTAGTATGGTCGTAACCCGCTACTAACTGTGAGTAGTATGGAACTGATCAATGGCGTAGTTCGAAAAGTTAGAACCAAGTAATGCAAATGGCACCAGCTGGGCTCCGCTCCTTGCAGAAAGCACTGACGTAACTACCAAGACCGGTAAAATATAAAAGTATCAACAACAGCAGGCTCTGCATGTCTTTAAATGTTTTTAAGATTACAAGTTTTAAAGATATGTAGAGTTTCTGTTGTTGATATAGATACATACATACATACATACATAGAGAATCCTCGATACATTTGTATCTTCTTCTTCTTCGTTCGTGGGCTGCAACTCCCACGTTCACTCGTATGTACACGAGTGGGCTTTTACGTGTATGACCGTTTTTACCCCGCCACGTAGGCAGCCATACTCCGTTTTCGGGGGTGTGCATGCTGGGTATGTTCTTGTTTCCATAACCCACCGAACGCTGATATGGATTACAGGATCTTTAACGTGCGTATTTGATCATCTGCTTGCGTATACACACGAAGGGGGTTCAGACACAAGCAAGTCCGCACAAATAATGACCTGGGAGATCGGAAAAATCTCCACCTTTTACCCATCAGGCGCCGTTACCGAGATTCGAACCCGAGACCCTCAGATTGAAAAGTCCAAGGCTTTAACCACTCGGCTATTGCGCCCGTCATACAGTTGTACATTTTGCCTAATTGCAACATCACCATTAATTATGGTTTGAGCGCAGAAATCTTCAGCTGATTGTGTGTCAAGCACATTATTTAAAGTGAAAGTCAAAATTATTAATATAAATGTTCAGAAAACAGACATTTTCATTGTAATAGATACAAACAACAAGAACAACAACAACAAAACAACAAATAAAAAAGGTGAAAAAAAACATGTAGCGGCACCAAAAGTGAAGGTGAAAAGCATGTAGCGGCACCAGAAGTGAAGGTGAAAAGCATGTAGCGGCACCAGAAGTGAAGGTGAAAGGCATGTAGCGGCACCAGAAGTGAAGGTGAAAAACATGTAGCGGCACCAGAAGTGAAGGTGAAAAACATGTAGCGGCACCAGAAGTGAAGGTGAAAAACATGTAGCGGCACCAGAAGTGAAGGTGAAAAACATGTAGCGGCACCAGAAGTGAAGGTGAAAAAAGCATGTAGCGGCACCAAAAGTGAAGGTGAAAAAAAGGCATGTAGCGGCACCAGAAGTGAAGGTGAAAAACATGTAGCGGCACCAGAAGTGAAGGTGAAAAACATGTAGTGGCACCAGAAGTGAAGGTGAAAAACATGTAGTGGCACCAGAAGTGAAGGTGAAAAGGCATGTAGCGGCACCAGAAGTGAAGGTGAAAAACATGTAGCGGCACCAGAAGTGAAGGTGAAAAGGCATGTAGCGGCACCAGAAGTGAAGGTGAAAAACATGTAGCGGCACCAGAAGTGAAGGTGAAAAGCATGTAGCGGCACCAGAAGTGAAGGTGAAAAACATGTAGCGGCACCAGAAGTGAAGGTGAAAAGCATGTAGCGGCACCAGAAGTGAAGGTGAAAAACATGTAGTGGCACCAGAAGTGAAGGTGAAAAGGCATGTAGCGGCACCAGAAGTGAAGGTGAAAAGCATGTAGCGGCACCAGAAGTGAAGGTGAAAAGCATGTAGCGGCACCAGAAGTGAAGGTGAAAAAGCATGTAGCGGCACCAGAAGTGAAGGTGAAAAGCATGTAGCGGCACCAGAAGTGAAGGTGAAAAACATGTAGCGGCACCAGAAGTGAAGGTGAAAAACATGTAGCGGCACCAGAAGTGAAGGTGAAAAACATGTAGTGGCACCAGAAGTGAAGGTGAAAGCATGTAGCGGCACCAGAAGTGAAGGTGAAAGGCATGTAGCGGCACCAGAAGTGAAGGTGAAAAACATGTAGCGGCACCAGAAGTGAAGGTGAAAAACATGTAGCGGCACCAGAAGTGAAGGTGAAAGGCATGTAGCGGCACCAGAAGTGAAGGTGAAAAACATGTAGCGGCACCAGAAGTGAAGGTGAAAAACATGTAGCGGCACCAGAAGTGAAGGTGAAAAACATGTAGCGGCACCAGAAGTGAAGGTGAAAAACATGTAGCGGCACCAGAAGTGAAGGTGAAAAACATGTAGTGGCACCAGAAGTGAAGGTGAAAAACATGTAGCGGCACCAGAAGTGAAGGTGAAAAACATGTAGTGGCACCAGAAGTGAAGGTGAAAAAAAGGCATGTAGCGGCACCAGAAGTGAAGGTGAAAAACATGTAGCGGCACCAGAAGTGAAGGTGAAAAACATGTAGCGGCACCAGAAGTGAAGGTGAAAAACATGTAGCGGCACCAGAAGTGAAGGTGAAAAGCATGTAGCGGCACCAGAAGTGAAGGTGAAAAACATGTAGCGGCACCAGAAGTGAAGGTGAAAGGCATGTAGCGGCACCAGAAGTGAAGGTGAAAGGCATGTAGCGGCACCAGAAGTGAAGGTGAAAAGCATGTAGCGGCACCAGAAGTGAAGGTGAAAAGCATGTAGCGGCACCAGAAGTGAAGGTGAAAAACATGTAGCGGCACCAGAAGTGAAGGTGAAAAGCATGTAGCGGCACCAGAAGTGAAGGTGAAAAACATGTAGCGGGCACCAGAGAGTGAAGGTGAAAAACATGTAGCGGCACCAGAAGTGAAGGTGAAAAACATGTAGC
This sequence comes from Babylonia areolata, assembly GCF_041734735.1. Lineage (NCBI taxonomy): Eukaryota > Metazoa > Mollusca > Gastropoda > Neogastropoda > Buccinidae > Babylonia > Babylonia areolata. Next base: position 35,987,206 of record NC_134889.1, read on the forward strand.
GGCACCAGAAGTGAAGGTGAAAACATGTAGCGGCACCAGAAGTGAAGGTGAAAAACATGTAGCGGCACCAGAAGTGAAGGTGAAAAACATGTAGCGGCACCAGAAGTGAAGGTGAAAAGCATGTAGCGGCACCAGAAGTGAAGGTGAAAAACATGTAGCGGCACCAGAAGTGAAGGTGAAAGGCATGTAGCGGCACCAGAAGTGAAGGTGAAAAACATGTAGCGGCACCAGAAGTGAAGGTGAAAGGCATGTAGCGGCACCAGAAGTGAAGGTGAAAAAGGCATGTAGCGGCACCAGAAGTGAAGGTGAAAAGGCATGTAGCGGCACCAGAAGTGAAGGTGAAGGTAGCGGCACCAAGTGAGGTAAGTGAAGGTGATATGCAGTAGCGGCACCAGAAGTGAGGTGAAAAGCATGTAGCGGCACCAGAAGTGAAGGTGAAAAACATGTAGCGGCACCAGAAGTGAAGGTGAAAAACATGTAGCGGCACCAGAAGTGAAGGTGAAAAACATGTAGCGGCACCAGAAGTGAAGGTGAAAAACATGTAGCGGCACCAGAAGTGAAGGTGAAAAACATGTAGCGGCACCAGAAGTGAAGGTGAAAAACATGTAGCGGCACCAGAAGTGAAGGTGAAAGCATGTAGCGGCACCAGAAGTGAAGGTGAAAAACATGTAGCGGCACCAGAAGTGAAGTGAAAGGCATGTAGCGGCACCAGAAGTGAAGGTGAAAAAAGCATGTAGCGGCACCAGAAGTGAAGGTGAAGGCATGTAGCGGCACCAGAAGTGAAGGTGAAAGGCATGTAGCGGCACCAGAAGTGAAGGTGAAAAGCATGTAGCGGCACCAGAAGTGAAGGTGAAAAGCATGTAGCGGCACCAGAAGTGAAGGAAAGACGGTGCTCTGTGACCTGTATAGACAGTCGGCCAAAACAAAAACAAATTTTTTTAAAATAAATAAATAAATAAACTGAAATAAAAGGATAGGAAAATGGAAATAGTATTGTGTGTTTTGTGGCTGGAGGCATTGTTTGCCAACAATGGGCGACATTACTGATGGGTTGTCGGGCTATTTGTTCTTTCCACCCCCTCTCCCCCACCCCCACCACCCTTTATTTATTTATTTTTCTTCTTTTCTTGCCATCGTTCTCATATCTATTCTTATATCTGTTTGCCTTATGTATAATTACATCTGCATTATATATATATATATATATATATATAT
>NC_134889.1:35995920-36013420 GCF_041734735.1 Babylonia areolata
CTCTTAGGCCCTATATTCTTGACTGATTGTTTTACATCGACAGCTCTTAGGCCCTATATTCATGTTTTACATCAACAGCTCTTAGGCCCTATATTCTTGACTGGTTGTTTTACATCGACAGCTCTTAGGCCCTATATTCTTGTTTTACATCCACAGCTCTTAGGCCCTATATTCTTGACTGATTGTTTTACATCGACAGTTCTTTGGCCCTATATTCTTGACTGATTGTTTTACATCGACAGCTCTTAAGCCCTATATTCTTGTTTTACATCGACAGCTCTTAGGCCCTATATTCTTGTTTTACATCGACATTTCTTTGGCCCTATATTCTTGACTGATTGTTTTACATCAACAGCTCTTAGGCCCTATATTCTTGTTTTACATCAACAGCTGTTAGGCCCTATATTCTTGTTTTACATCGACAGCTCTTAGGCCCTATATTCTTGTTTTACATCGACAGCTCTTTGGCCCTATATTCTTGACTGATTGTTTTACATCGACAGCTCTTAGGCCCTATATTCATGTTTTACATCAACAGCTCTTAGGCCCTATATTCTTGACTGATTGTTTTACATCGACAGCTCTTACGCCCTATATTCTTGTTTTACATCGACAGCTCTTAGGCCCTATATTCTTGTTTTACATCGACAGCTCTTAGGCCCTATATTCTTGTTTTACATCGACAGCTCTTAGGCCCTATATTCTTGACTGATTGTTTTACATCGACAGCTCTTAGGCCCTATATTCTTGACTGATTGTTTTACATCGACAGTTCTTTGGCCCTATATTCTTGACTGATTGTTTTACATCGACAGCTCTTAGGCCCTATATTCTTGTTTTACATCGACAGCTCTTAGGCCCTATATTCTTGTTTTACATCGACAGCTCTTAGGCCCTATATTCTTGTTTTACATCGACAGCTCTTTGGCCCTATATTCTTGACTGATTGTTTTACATCGACAGCTCTTAGGCCCTATATTCTTGACTGATTGTTTTACATCGACAGCTCTTAGGCCCTATATTCTTGTTTTACATCGACAGCTCTTAGGCCCTATATTCTTGACTGATTGTTTTACATCGACAGCTCTTAGGCCCTATATTCTTGTTTTACATCGACAGCTCTTAGGCCCTATATTCTTGTTTTACATCGACACTGCTTTGGCCCTGTATTCTTGACTGACTGCATGTTGCTATTATATTTATTGTGTTTCATCTTATTTCTTCTTCGTCTATGTGTGTGTGTGTGTGTGTGTGTGTGTGTGTGTGTGTGTGTGTAGTTTGATCATTTCTTGTGCTTTTTATTTTATTATTATTTTTTTAATGGTGTAGGAAAAATCGTTTAGTGTCGAAAACACCGAGTTTTGTCGTTGTTGTTTTTCTTTAACCATGCTCGAATGAATGTCATTCTTTTAGTTTATATGTTAGCATATGATATGTTGTCATTTGAAGGGAAATTATTTTTATGCTGACAACGCTGACACTTTCCACCGGACAGAGTGTGCAGCAGTGTATTCTTCTTTCCCTTCCAAATGTGTGTGTGTGTGTGTGTGTGTGTGTGTGTGTGTGTGTGTGTGTGTGTGTGTGATAAATGACGAACGAGACAACAACAACAGCGCGATGGTTCGATTCCTACACACACCACCGTTTTCTCCCCCCACTCCCCTCCCCTCCCAATACTAGACCTTGAGTTGTGGTCTGGGTGCTGGTCAGTTCGGATAAGACGAAGCCCCATGTGCAGCATGAACTTAGCGCACGGATAAGAACCCACGGCAATAAAAGGGTTGTCCGCCGGCAAAATTCTGTAAGAAAATCCATGTTGATATCAAAACAGAATTGCAGGCAGAAAAAAAACAAACAAAGGGTGGCGCTCTCAGTGTAGCGACGTGCTCTCCCTGGAGAGAGCAGCCTGAATTTCATCACAGAGAAACCTGTTGTAACAAAAAGAGTAATGGAATCCAAAACAAGTACATCCCATCTCAAAGTTTTTCTTCTTCTTCTTCTCAAAATGGCTCCTGCTCTGGAAACAGTCTTTCTGTCAGGAGCAGCCTGTTTGGTTCACGTTTCCTGTCGCTCTCAGAGTCCGACCAGGCGGAAAACCGTGCCATTTTAACATCACACACTTCGCTTATTTCTCGAATCGTCTCCCCTGCTCGTTCCTTCTTTCACACTTTCATACGTCTTTTAACAATCACAACCAACCCATCCACCCCCTTTAACACACACCCAACACAAAAAATCACACACACACACACACACACACACACATTCGCAATAACACCCGATAATGAACAATCCCAGAAGACCATGATACTTGAATGAATCCCGTTTTATAAAATTCATTTTTTCTTTTGTTTGTTCTGATGACGTTTTTGTTGTGTTTTTTTATTACACGTCAGCGACTGACGAAACTGTCGACGCCTTTTTTTTTTCTTCTTTTTTTTTTTTCTCTTCTTCTTCTCTTTTTTTTTTTTTTTTTTCTTCTTCTTTTTTTTTTTTTTTTTTTTTTTTACGTCTGAGATACTCCACAGGAGCCAGTTGCATTGCTCGGACGGAAGAGCCTAGTATGGTCGTAACCCTCTACTGTGTGTAGTATGGAACTGACCAATGGCGTAGTTCGGTCAACGTAGGCATGTAGTCACGTGTAACTGTCAAAAAGTTAGAACCAAGCAATGCAGCTGGTTGCTGGACACTGAAAACGTTCAGTTGTTGTCGAAGAAAACAAAGGGACCATCATACACACTGCCTCTGCCCCAATATTGATAACATTGGCATGTGATTGTCAAAAGTTACGCCCCTTCGAGCGAAAGAAAAAGTTTCGCCGCGAAGTTTGTGTGGAATTCAGGTCTATGGATTTACGAAATAACAAAATAGTTTGTGCCATTCGGTGCCGAGTCCGCATATGACGTATTCTTCTTCTTCTTCCTTCGTGGGCTGAAACTCCCTCGTTCACTCGTATGAACGATTATGTACACGAGGGGGCTTTTACGTGAATGACCGTTTTTACCCCGCCATGTAGGCAGCCGTACTTCGTTTTCGGGGGTGTGCATGCAGGGTATGCTCTTGTTTCCATAACCCACCGAACCCTGACATGGATTACAGGATATTTAACGTGCGTATTTGATCTTCTGCTTGCCCTATACACACGAAGTGGGTTCATGCACAAACAGCTAGGTCTGCACATAATTCTGTTGACCTGGGAGATCGGAAAAAGCTGCACCAGTTACCCACCAGGCGCCGTTACCGAGATTCGAACCCGGGACCCTCAAAACTGAAAAGTCCAACGCTTTAAACACTCGGCTATTGAGCCCGCCCGCATGCAAACATATCGCATCGTTTTTTTTATCGGGTCTACCGAATTTCACCACAACGTCGGACTTCAGTTCTCATATATGCACACCCACTGATTTTTGTTTGTTTGTTTGTTTTTTGTTGTTGTTTTTTTGTGTGTGTTTTTTTGCCAGTGTTCTAAAAATAAAAAAATAAAAAACAAACTAACACCAAACAACAACAACAACAAATGATGCACGCCTTTTGGCCAGTGTGAGCGTGTGATGAAATCAATGAGCTGCAGAGACAGAGAGGAGTAAAGATGGAGGCGGTAAAACTTTCTCTAGAAATGTGGAACGATGTCGTGTGTACGTCACAGTTTATTGTTGTTGTTTTGTGGGGCTGGAGGGGGGGGGGGGGGGGGGCTCCAACAAATGTTTGTACATTTCTCCTGACGACGTCACGACCATGGTGGCTTAATTTCGCTTTTGCTTCCCCCCCCCCCCCCCCCCCCCCCCCCCCCCCCGAAGGATTTGTTCGTGTGTTGCCAGTTAAACTTTCTCCCCCCCCCCCCAACCCTTCCCCCACCCCCACGCCCCCCGTTCCCATTATCATTATCATCACAGCTAGTGTTCCTTTAAGTTAAGTGGTCAGCAGACAACCAGCTCTCCCCTGTCGTATCGATACCACCTGTGACAGGTAGAAAGCCCTCCTTCTTCAGAGCTAGCTGTCTTGTCTTTTCCCAGATCAGACCTTTTCTGCAGCGTCGGTGGGGTTTTTTGTTTGTTTGTTTGTTTGTTTGTTTTTATAATCTATAACGGTTATGTGCCTCAAGAAAATTAATGGAGGATTCCTGCCAGCTGTTCGGGTGCGGGTCCTAATCGCTTCCTGTTGGTCGACATTCATTGAAAACCGACAGAGCATGATATTCTTGTCCTCAAATCACGCTGAGTGGAGATGAACACCCCACGACTGAGAAATACTGTGCGCTAAACTTAGGCCCGTCGCACACGGGGGTGTCCGCGACTGCTGCGCATCTTTGAAGTGTGACGCACGTTGTGTGCGTGCGTGCGTGTGTGTGTGTGTGTGTGTTTGTGTGTGTGCGTGCGTGTGCGTGTGCACGTACGCGTTCATTTACGTGTATGTGTGTGCGTCTGAGTTTGTGTGTGGGTGTAGGTGTGTGTATCTGTGCGTATATGCATACATGTGGCGTGTACGTGTGTGGACATGTGTGTGTGCGCGCGCGCTCGCTTGCTCGCTTGTGTGTGTGTGTGTGTGTGTGTGTGTGTGTGTGTGTGTGTGTTAAAGCGTGTAAGGCGGCGAATTTGTATGCGAATGCATGAGCTGTGAGGAAAATGTCAGTCAAGGCTTTCAGACGGACAAGTGACTCTGTACACACTTCGTCCATCAGCTTTTCTAACGTAACAACGTGAGGTACTGGAAAAGACACGGGAGACTTTTTTTTATTTTTTTGCTTTATTTTGTTTGTTTATTTTTTGTTTGTTTTGTTTCTTTGTTTCTTTGTGGAGGTCCCTTCGTGTACCATGTTATCATTGACACTGTCTGCCTGCCTCTCTGCCTGCCTGCCTGTCTGTCTGTCTGCCTGTCTGCCTGCCTGTCTGTCCTGTCTGTCTGTCTGCCTGCCTCTCTGCCTGCCTAACTGTCTGTCTGTCTGCCTGCCTGTCTGTCCTGTCTGTCTGCCTGTCTCTCTGCCTGCCTGTCTGTTTGTCTGTCTGCCTGTCTCTCTGTCTGTCTGTCTGTCTGTCTGTCTGCCTGCCTGCCTGCCTGCCTGCCTGCCTGCCTGCCTGCCTGTCTGTCTGTCTGCCTGCCTGCCTGCCTGCCTGCCTGCCTGTCTTATTGCCTGTCTGTCTGTCTGTCTGCCTGCCTGTCTGTCTGTCTTTTTTTATGTTTTATTATTATCATTTTATTAGTATTACTAATATTATTACTACTACCTTTTTCTATATTATAATTATTATTTATTTATTTATGCAAGCTTATCTATTATTTATTCCCCCGTTGTTGTTTTTTTTGTTTGTTTTGTTTTTGTTTTTTTTTGTTTTTTTTCTCAAGGCCTGACTAAGCGCGTTGGGTTACGCTGCTGGTCAGGCATCTGCTTGGCAGATGTGGTGTAGCGTATATGGTTTTATCCGAACGCAGTGACGCCTCCTTGAGCTACTGAAACTGAAACTGAAACTGTCTTTTTTTTGTCTGTCTGTCTGTCTGTCTGCCTGCCTGCCTACCTGTCTGTCTGTCTGTCTGTCTGCCTACCTGCCTGTCTGTCTGTCTGCCTGTCTGTCTGTCTGTCTGTCTGTCTGCCTACCTGCCTGTCTGTCTGTCTGCCTGTCTGTCTGTCTGCCTGCCTGTCTGCCTGCCTGCCTGTCTGTCTGCCTACCTGTCTGTCTGTCTGCCTGGCTGCATACCTGCCTGTCTGTCTGTCTGTCTGCCTACCTACCTGCCTGTCTATCTGTCTGTCTGTCTGTCTGTCTGCCTGTCTGTCTGTCTGCCTGCCTGTCTGCCTGCCTGCCTGTCTGTCTGCATACCTGTCTGTCTGTCTGCCTGGCTGCATACCTGCCTGCCTGCCTGTCTGTCTGCCTACCTGCCTGTCTGTCTGTCTGTCTGTCTGTCTGTCTGCCTACCTGCCTGTCTGTCTGCCTACCTGTCTGTCTGTCTGCCTGTCTGTCTGTCTGTCTGCCTGCCTGCCTGCCTACCTGCCTGTCTGTCTGTCTGTCTGCCTGCCTGTCTGTCTGTCTACCTGCCTACCTGCCTGTCTGTATGTCTGCCTACCTGCCTGTCTGTCTGCCTGTCTGTCTGTCTGTCTGTCTACCTGCCTACCTGCCTGTCTGTCTGCCTGCCTACCTGCCTGTCTGTCTGCCTACCTGTTTGTCTGTCTGCCTACCTGCCTGTCTGTCTGTCTGTCTGCCTGCCTGTTTGTCTGTCTGCCTACCTGCCTGTCTGTCTGTCTGTCTGTCTGTCTGCCTGCCTGCCTGCCTGTCTGCCTGCCTGCCTGCCTGCCTGTGTGTCTGCCTACCTGCCTGTCTGTCTGTCTGTCTGCCTGTCTGTCTGTCTGTCTGTCTGTCTGCCTGCCTGTCTGTCTGCCTACCTGCCTGTCTTTCTGTCTGTCTGTCTGTCTGTCTGTCTGTCTGTCTGCCTACCTGTCTGTCTGTCTGCCTGTCTGCATACCTGCCTGTCTGTCTGTCTGCCTGCCTACCTGCCTGTCTGTCTGCCTACCTGTCTGTCTGTCTGCCTGTCTGCATACCTGCCTGTCTGTCTGTCTGCCTGCCTACCTGCCTGTCTGTCTGCCTACCTGTCTGTCTGTCTGCCTGTCTGCATACCTGTCTGTCTGTCTGTCTGTCTGCCTACCTGCCCGCCTGTCTGAAAATTGTTTGTCTGTCTGTTGATCTGTTGGTCCCTCTTTCACTCTGTCCGTCCTAGTCACTGTCTTCGTTTCTCCGTCTACCTCTCTCACTGTCTGTCTATCTGCCTGCCTGTGTGTCTGTCTATCTATCTGCCTGCATGCCTGTTTGTCTGTCTGTCTTTCTGTCCGTCTCTGTTCCTCTCCACAAGCCCCTCCCATCTTAATTACTGTTGCCGTTGAAAACGTTCCGTTTTGAAGATGATCCGATCTGTATTTTTATTAACCCCTCTCTCTCTCTCTCTCTCTCTCTCTCTCTCTCCTCCCTCCCTCCCTCTTTCCTCCCCTCTCTCTCTCTTTCTTTCTCTCTCTCTCTTTTCCCTCTCTCTCTCTCTCTCTCTCTCTCTCTCTCTCTCTCTCTCTCTCTCCCTCTTTCCTCCCCTCTCTCTCTCTTTCTTTCTCTCTCTCTCTTTTCCCTCTCTCTCTCTCTCTCTCTCTCTCTCTTTCCTCCCCTCTCTCTCTCTTTCTTTCTCTCTCTCTCTCTTTTCCCCCACTCTCTCTCTTCTCTCTCTCTTCCTTTCCCTCCCCCTTCTTATTAGTTTCCCCCGTTCCCGTTTTTTTTTTAAATTATTATTATTTATACTTATTAGAAATAGAAATATACTCCTGAACAGCTGACCGTCAACTGTGAATTGTTTCGTGGCAGTTGATGATGTAAAATCTGTGTATCCTCAACTTCTACGAACGCACTACAAATAACGTAACAATATATAGCCAGCACTCCAAAGTAGCAGCCAACCAACCAGCCAGCCAGCCAGCCAACCAACCAACCAGCCAGCCAACCAATCAACCATCTATCTATTCACTGCTCTTCTCAGTGACGTGAGGCTCGGTCATGCAGTTGTAGATAATCCCCGGCCCTCCCCGAGGACCCTACCCAGGACCCCACCGCAAGCCCCCCCCCCCCCGCCCCCCCCGACCCCCTCCCCCCGTCCCCCCTCTCCGCCCTCTCCTCCCTCCAACTTGCACTGCGAGGAATTGCAAGCAGGTGACTGTCAAAGCTTTCTACAAGACGCAGATGGTGATTCGGGTTTTACTCTGAGAGAGAGAGAGAGAGAGAGAGAGAGAGAGAGAGAGAGAGAGAGAGAGAGACAGGCAGACAGACAGACAGACAGACACAGAGAGAAAGACACAGAGGTGTGTGTGTTTGTGTGTGTGTCTCTGTGTGTGTGTGTGTGTGTGTGTGTGTGTGTGTGTGTTCGTGTGTGTCTACGTGTCCGTTGCTATCTATCTATCTATCATTAATCTATCTACACATTTCTATCTATCTACCTATCTGTCTGAAGAAGAAAGGCTTTCACGGACACCGGTGGCAGTGAGTTCAAATCCACTGTCCAGGGCTCGGCACAGGAAGGCGGGGCCCAATCCTCTCCTTCCGCCGTTTCAAACCATCCCCAACCGATGTCAGGCACCCGTTCACACCTGGGTGGAGTTTGGGGATTCGGGGTAAAGCGCCTTTCCCAGGGACACAGCACCATGCCGAAACGGGGCCTCCAACCCTGATCACTGGTGAACATTGGATCAGAAGTCTAACGCCTCACCATTTCTGTCGCTGGGGCTCCCACCTACCGACTAACCTATCTATCTATCTATCAGTCTATCTATCTATCTGTCTATCCATCTATCTGTCTATCTATCTATCTATCTATCTACCTATCTATCTATCCTGTCGTGACGTTGTTGAAAACAAGGAAAAGGAAAAGGCGGCTTAAGGTTCCTTTATTTCTACGTGGTCAGAACTTAGAACTTAGAACTCAGAACTCAGAACTGTCTTAATGTAAGGCCACCGACCTGTATACATATAAATGCACGTGTTTGCACACACACACACACACACACACACACACACACACACACACACACACACATTAAAAACCAAACCTTGAGTTGGGTGAACAACAAAATGTTAGAAAGAATAAACTTGTAATATAACAAAACTGGATAAGTCAGAGTAATTTATAAACATACCTTTCATCTAAGACTGAGCGCTTTCTGCTCTCTGTTTTGCCGCATAAAAAATAAACATTGCTACATCTCTTGACACAATGCTGTTGACATTTTGAAGTAAGTGGGGGTAATATGGGAATCCTTAAATTTTGTATATGCTTAGATAAGTATTTCTTTTTCAGAATATCATTTTGTGGACAAATTGCCAGTACACGAATTTCGTCTTCGTACCATCCACAAAAGGTAAAGTTTTTCAGGCTATCCTTATAACGCCCATTAACTTTAAGTTCGTTTACTCCAAACCTGAATCTAATGAAAGACGATCTGAATTTGGAAATAGTAAGATCAAATAAATATTTTTCTGGCTTCAACTATGATTTAAAGGAACGGTATGTTTCATAACGATTACTACTATATAGTTTGCCTGACCAGTCTTGTTTATAACAGTCTACCATACGTTGTTTAAATGTTCAAAGGAAAGCTTTCTCGTTTCCTACACCACCATTAAACCAAACTTCAGAAAATCCATAAACATCTAAACACCGCTTTATTGTAGACGCCCAATATCTTAAATAATCATTTTGGCAGCTAGTCGTCTTGTTCACACTCATAGTACACACTTGTTTTGGAATTCTCGTTATGGACATCTGTTGCAGTTTAAACCAGTATCGTAGTGCGCTAATGCAGCTATCAATGTACAGAGGATACCTACCTGTATCACCGTGTACCATTGCGTTCGGCGTTTTGGGGCTTACATTCAAAAATCGTTTATATGCAAATAAATGAACTGATTCTAGTGTTTTAAAACGCATAGTTCCCCATGTTCTGATGCATACAGTAACGTGGGTTTCACTTGTGCATCAAACAGATTAAAGAACACAATTCTATCTATGCTCCCAAGATTCCACACTGTACGCATGATTTCGACCACCCTGCCTTTTGCTTTGCCCACATATTCTTCTAATGCAGAAACAAAAGATAGTTTGGTGGTCAATCGGAAACCTTAGTATTTTTAGCTGTTTACAATTTCAATTTCCTCACCATTACAAAACCATTTTTCAGCTTTTGACAAATGACACCTTTTCTACAAATCATTATTTTCGTTTTGCTCAGGTTTACTTTTAGTACGAGAGTTTTTGATGCTTTTTCAAGATTATTCATTTGATTTTGTAATCCAACTGGAGTTGAAGAAAATAAAGCAATGTCATGTGCAAACAGCAGGAGAACTATTTCTTGTAAACCAGGCATGAAATGAAAACCATGTTTTCCATTTTTGTCAACCTCATCAGCAACTTCCGAAATCAAGATTGAAAATAGCAAGGGAGATAACAAACATCCTTGTTTTACTCCAGCCACACAGTCAAAGAATTATGATAGAACAGGACCCCAGCGAACACAGGACTGTACAGAGCTATACATTCCTTTGAGCATGCGGATCATTTTAGCTGACGTTTTTATCTTTCGAAGTACTGCCCACAAACTATCACGATTAACTGAATCAAAAGCTTTCATGTAATCAATGAATGCGATATATATTTTGCTCTTCTTCGTGCCATAGAGACATTTTTACATCACAGTATACAATCAATTGTGGAGTATTTCTTCCTAAAACCAACTTGGTCTTCTACAATTTCCCCTTCCTTAAGTAAAAGAATCAGAGTTGGCGTCTGTTTAAAATCAAAAGGACAATCGATACATGTACAACAACACAAACTTTAATATTTGAAATAATAACATGAGCTTCATTATGTATGCTATGTATATGTTTCTATTTTTTCTTGTTTATATGTTACACATGTTGTGATGTGTGCCCCCAAAAGGAATTTCAAAAAAATCAGAGTTGGCATCCACCGGTCAGTGTTGTCCTTGCTGTTTTTCTTTCTTTGTGTTCATCTGACATTTTTTCAGTTTCTCATGAAATCTTAAGAAAACCAACAGCAAAGAAACAACAACAACAAAAACAAAAAAAACCTAAACAAACAAACAAAAACTAACCGATTGAATGCAACAGGATTAGATTATAAACATAAGATCTAACCTACCCATTTGCCATCAAACGAAATTTAGAAGAAACAAAAAATTACCACAATTAACCCTTTCACTGCCAAACTCGCATTTATGCAGCAGCTAGGCAGAGGACCCATGTCACTGAAAGGTGACCAGATCATGGGTCTGTTATCCATGAAGCTACTGCTCTATATGTTCGGTGGTAGGATAGGCCATATCTTCTACACATCACAGGGGGAATCCCCAGCTATTCCTAGACACCATATTTCTGTGTTTGTAGCACAAGGGAATTTTGCACTCTAAACTGACTGGCGATGATGAAAGGGTTAAACAGAATAAGGATAAACGCTACATAACTGAACAAACGACTCGCGATTTTATCCTGCACGTGAGCCTGAACTGATTGGCTGAACCGCCGGTGTGGCTGTCAGGCGAAGAAGGGAGCGAACTCTGCAGTATCAGTGTCAGTAGCTCAAGGAGGCGTCACTGCGTTCGGCCAAATTACGCTACAACACATCTGCCAAGCAGATGCCTGACCAGCAGCGTAACCCAACGCCCTTAGTCAGGCCTTGAGAAAAAATAAATAAATAAAATAAAACGAAACAAAATAAATAAGTAAATAAAATAAGATAAGATAAAATAAATGGATGAAAAATAATAGATAAATACATAAAAATACTACTACTTCTAATAATAATAATAATAATAATAATAATAATAATAATAATATTTATAAGGCCCAAATCTTGATGAAGTCAATTCTAAGCACACACACAAAAAAGACAACAACGATGATAAATAAGTAAATAAATCTAAAACATTGTAAAGGAAGTTTTGTTGATGTTGTTGTTGCTGCGAGTCTTGAATATTGAAGAAAGATAACATTCGTTTAAAAAACAAAACAAAAAATAAAACAAAAACAAAAAACCCAAACACACACACACACACACACACACACACACACACAACAAAAAAAACAACAAAAAACGCCCGAACTCCAGCCACTCAAAGAAATCTTTAGCTCTCGTTTGATAGGAGAGAAGATGGCCAATTCAGTCTGACACAGGGACAGGACACAGTTCAGGGCCGCCAGAGGCTGAAGAAAGCGATCACTGCTGATGATGATAGCGGCGCAGCTGCAGCTGTCTATCAATTATTAATGCCTTTTCGTTTTCATTGCATTGACACGTGAGAAGCTCCACCCCCCTCTTCAAGAAAACATCGGACAGCAGACGGAAATAAGGTAGCTGGGAAGCACGTTCATCGTGAATGCCATCTGAACAGTTCTTCGGAGGCACTTCCGGTGAGAGGAGAATGGAAGGCGGGGAGGGTCAGGGAAGGATGAAAGATGCTTCCTGTGCCTCACGATGTCCGGGGCTTCCTTTCAACACTTATAAAACGAACAACACACGCAACCAAACGGCAATCGGCGATGGAGAACAGCATGTAAGAAGAGGAACGGGGTATGTTTCCCCCATAGTTTCCGTTATCCTGGTCCGCTTGGTATTCTGCTGGATTTGATCCCACTGCTGTCTACCGGGGAGGTGTCGCGGGAGACGAAGCTGGCGATGTGCGGCAAGACGGGAGGCCTGGAGCAACGCCATGCTGTGGGTGTGCAGCGTGTCTCAAACACCCTGTAAGCCAACGCTTTCTACGCATTCTTTACGAGAAATCGTGGGATTGCGAGAAAGTGTGGTCGTTCCCCTCCCACGGGGGAGGGGGGGGGGGCGCAAATCAAAGCGCTTTCACACCAGTCATTCACACGCATGCATAACTCTAAAACTGAAGAAGAAACTGAAGACAATGAAGAGGCAGGGGAGGGAGGCTATCTTGTGAAGAGGTGGGTTTTAAGGCCAGGCTTGAAAGACCTGACAAAGCCAAAGAGGAAGTTCATTCCAAATGCAAGGCCCAGAGACACAGAAAGAACGGCGGTTGACAAGTGGAGTGTTTGAATCTGGGTATGCGTAAACATAGTGGATCCGAAGCCGACTGTAGAGAGCGAGATGGAGTGTAGAGGTGAAGACAGCCACAAACATAGGAAGGGGCAGATTTGTGAATACATTCATAACACAGAGGTTTTCTTCCCATCCTCAGCAATGATGCTTCCTAGGCATCAGAACTGTGTGGTTTGTTTGAGCTGCTGTCTGGTGATGGTGATATACAGCTGATCAGGAGTGAGCCCAACTGACACGACCTATGTCTTGCCTATCTTGATATTTGGAGGAGAAGGAGGGGGGGGGGGGGTGAAGCTATAAATACTTATTTACTCTTATTTATTGACGTACCCCATTGTTAGGAGGGTAAGAGGGGAGTTGTTGTTTTCTTTTCCCGGCAAAGTGATTAAGGACGAAAGTTTCACTCAAAGCATGACGTCAGTAAGTTTACAGCACGGACCTTATTTTGCACCGAAGCGATGCAGTTTATTTCCCCAGAGAGAAATGCCAGCTTCTGTCTTCCGTAATAGAGAGTAGCTACCCCTGGTATTCCTCATCCCTGGGTAGTCAGCGCCATTCAATAACAACACAACTTGTTCGGCGCTTTTTGCGACCAGTGCAAGGCAAGTTTAAAAGTAAGTTATCGAACTTGCTGAAACTCCAAATCGTGCATTGATTGACTGTTTCATGCATTTACGCCCTTGGACGGCCTCTTTTCACTCTTATGCGTTTGTTGATGTTGGTGCAACAGTTGGCGTAAAACAAACCCAGTCCAACTGACACAAAGGCTGGTTCAGGACAGAAGAAGAAGATGAGGAAGTAAAAGTATGTAGGAGTAGTAGTAGTAGTGGTAGTAGTAGTAGTAGTAGAACAACAACAAAAGGAAGAGGAGGTGGAAGGAGAAGAAGAAGAAGGAGAAGAAGAAAAGAAGAAGAGGAGGAGGAGGAAGAAGAGGGGGAGGGGGAAGGAGGGGGAACGAGGAGGAAGAGGTGAGGGGGAGGAGGGGGAAGAGGAGGAGTAAGAGGGGGAGGGGAGGAGGGGCAAGACGAGGAAGAAGGGGAGGGGGAAGAGGAGGAGGAAGAGAGGAGGAAGAGAGGAGGAGGGGCAAGGGGAGGAAGAGGGGGAGGGTGAAGAGTGGGAAGAAGAGGACGAGGAAGAGGGGGGAGGAGAAAGAAGAGAGGGAGGAGGAGGAAGAAGAGAGGGGGGAGGAGAAAGAAGAGAGGGAGGAGGAGGAAGAAGAAGAAGAAAAGAAGAAGAGGAGGAGGAGGAGGGAGGAGGAGGGAGGAGGAAGACGAAGAAGAGAAAACGAAGAAGCAGAAGGGGGAAAACTTAACAGCGCGTTCGGTTTGTTAGAATTTCCATCATGATAAAAAAAAAATATATATAAAAAATACATACCAAACGTTCACAACAATTGCACACAAAAAGTCAAGAAATTACCAGCACACACAGAGAGAGAGACAGAGACAGAGACACAGAGAGACACAGAGACAGAGACAGAGTGTCTGTGTGTGTGTGTGTGTGTGTGTCGTCGTCGATCAACGGAGAGCAGAGAGGAGTTTTGCGGCTTTGTTCAGGACAAAAACACAAGCTGAAAGGTTACCTTCCCTGCCAACAACACTGTTTATTAACATTCACAAGTCATATCTGATCCACTCAGAAAAATCCTGACGGACAAAAAGAAGAAAAAGATGATAATGTCGATAATGAAAATGAAAAAAAAGGAAGATTTTTTAAAAGAAAACCCCCCAGAGAAGTTAACATTTCAATAATGATAGAAACAAGAAATACAAAAGGTCAGAAAATGCCTGCAACACCAAACTAACAATTAACAAGAGAGAGGGAGAGAGAGAGAATTGAATAAATTTGAATAAATTTTATTTTAAGAGGGTAATACAGTAAGCAAAATAATGCTTTATTTTTCATGCAGCCCTCGAAGGGGAAACAGTAACGTAAACAAAGGGGGATTATTATATCAGTACAGCATGCATATTATAGTCATGGATACATGAATGGTAATTTGACATTTACAGTACTAAATAGAGGAGAATAAGAGGAGAGAGATATAAGGGGACAGAGAGAGAGAGAGAGAGAGAGAGAGAGAGAGTACAAAACAATGAAAATTAACATTGGTCAAGATAATGATCAATGAACAAAATGAAATGATAAAAATGTATAAGATTTTTTTTTTTAAAAGAGGCTAAAATAAGCATGCACATGTTACAAAAAATAGTAACAGAAATAACGCCATTTAAATAGTTGTGGGAGCAAAAAACAAAACAAAGAGAGAGAGAGAGAGAGAGAGAGAATTGAAATGAATAAATTTCATTTTCTGAGGGTGAGAGAGAGAGAGAACGAACGAACGAACGAACGAACGAAATTTTATTTTACGAGGGTAAAGGAGTAAGTACAAAGTACCTGTTTACATTCGGCCCTCTGGGCAAGAATAATAATTGAGGGGAAAAAAAGAAAAAGGAAGCGAGAAAGAGAGAAAGAGAGAGAGAGAGGGGTGGGTGTTACTGAAATGGGTGTGTGTGTGGGGGGGGGGGGAGATTGGGGAGGGTGTGTGTGATGGGGCATCATCGTATGATAGCAGTGATTCTTTTGAGAGACAGAAGCTGAGAGACAGAGAGACACAAAGTCCACAGTATTCGTGACCTGTTGAGCGTCATTCCAAAGATTTCTCTAATTAACGCGTCATCTCAGCCTCCATCGAAGCAGACACCTGACAGAGACATCTTTTATTCTTATCATACCCCCCAACAAACACAAACCTGACCGCTCCGTGCCATGGAATATCAATTAATATCCACATCAGATGCAGCGAAGCATCATGCGTTCGTGAGAAGAAGAAGAGAAAAATAACTAATGGAAAGAATTGGCATCTTGCTAATGTCCCTAGTGAGTTGTCTGTCCTTGATATAAGATATTGTCTCCCCTGGTTAACGTGGGGATAATGATTCATTCAGCAAAATAAATAAATAAATAAATAAATACGTAAGTAAATAGATAAGTAGATAAATAGATAAATGAATGAATAAATAAATAAATAAATAAATCAACAGATAAAACTCTGTCAGTCTTTAAGTTGTCAACATTGCCTTTCTTCAGGGAGAGAAATGTTAGTCGACTGTGATTATGTAACAACATTGTAGAAAAGAAAAATTCTCGGTTCTCGACTGAGGGCGTAAAATGTGCGTGCGTATGTATGTATGTATGTATGTATATATAGGTGTGTGTGTGTGTGTGTGTGTGTAATGTTTGCATGCGCGCGTGTGTGTGTGTGTTAATGGACGGTGGAAAGTGCGCACGCGTGTTTGTGTGTGTGTATGTGTGCGCATGTTTGTGTGTGTGTATGTTTGCATGCGCGAGCGCGCGCGCGTGTGTGTGTTTGCGTGCGTGCGCGCGCGCGCGTGTGTGTGTGTTGATGGACGGTGGAAAGTGGTAAAAGTAAACATCATTTACAGTTTCCGGTGGTGTTCAGTCAGGCCTTAGAACAGCTGGGAGATGGGCGTGGTCACAGTGACGTTTCTCAGAGGAGGGAGGGAGGAGGATGCACATCCAGGAAAAGCTGCAGCTATTTCCAGTCTTCATTAACGGTGACACATCTTCCCTAATTGGTTGATCGAACAAAAGCAAACAAACCAACCAAACGAAAAAACGTTGGAATGGATATCAGACAGGTGTTTCCAGTCTTCATTAACGGTGACACATCTTCCCTAATTGGTTCTGACCAAAAACAAAAACAAAACCAAAAAAAAAAACCAAAAACAAAAAACCAACAAACAAATAAACGTGGGAATGGATATCAGACTGATGTTTCCAGCCATTTCAAGTCTTCATTAACCGTGACACATCTTCCCTAATTGTTCCTTACTAACAAACATAAACAAATGAGCGAATCGAATGGATATCACCAGACTGATGTTTTGGATATGCCTTTTGGTGGCCACGGGCTAGGTTATAGTCTTACAATTTCAAAATTTCTCTTTGATTGTGTCTGAATATTTTTGTGGCATACGTGTAAGAATCAATGTAGCAATGTAAGGAAAAATCAGTAAACTCTCTCTCTCTCTCTCTCTCTCTCTCTCTCTCTCTCACACACACACACACACACACACACACACACACGCACGCACGCACGCATGCACGTACACACACACACACACACACACACACACGCACGCACGCACGCAGGCACACACTTCATGCATTCGTAACAGGTCAGTAGTACCTTTTAATAATTCCTGGTAATGTCATCCAGGTACAGAGATCCGAGACACAGCAAGGCAAATCCCTTTGGATTTGGTGGTTTGTTTGTTTGTTGTTGTTGTTGTTGTTGTTGTTTTTGTTTTCTTTTGGGGGGGGTTTAACACCAGGGGAGGGGCAATATATACATGGAAAGACATGTGATATATCCACACTGTTGTAGAAAAGAAACCCAACTAATTGGCACATAGCTGGTGTCTCACCACCCCCACCCACCCACCACCCCCCAACCCCGAAACCCCGAAACCCACCGACCCCCCAACCCCGAACCCCCTCCCCGAAGAGTTTGTTCACCTGGACACTTCATCATTTATTCACCATGCCTTCTATCCATCACACAAGCTGACTACCGTCCATCTCTGTCACTCCTCGGAAACTCAAGTCGTGTGGGGTATGAGATGTGTGTGTGTGTGTGTGTGTGTGTGCGGGGGAGGTGGGGTGGGGGGGGAGGGGAGGTCTGCTGCTGCCCACGCCTTGCATGTCCCGGAGCGATGAATACTTATCTCGCCTCGTGATTTCCTGAGCGATACTGCTGCTTCTCTCTCTCTCTCTCTCTCTCTCTCTCTCTCTCTCTGGGGACACTGGCGAATACAAAATGTGCAATGGATTGGAAAACGTCGCACGAGACACAGAGAGAGAGAAACAGAGAGAGAAAGAGATA
>NC_134889.1:36018420-36023420 GCF_041734735.1 Babylonia areolata
ATTTTACCTGGGTAAAAACATTTTTTTAAAGATAGTAAATAAATGAATAAATAAATGAAAATAACACTTTACCCAGAGAAGACACCCCACGACATGCTAAAAAAAAAACAGAAGAAACAAATTTGGAGTGGGAGGAGGGGAGGTCTGACTAGCCAGTGACGCAGCTCTCCCCAGATGGCAAGGGAGGGGAGGGGAGGAGGGGGCGTGTGACTAGCCAGTGACGCAGCTCTCCCCAGATGGCAAGGGAGGGGAGGGGAGGAGGGGGCGTGTGACTAGCCAGTGACGCAGCTCTCCCCAGATGGCAAGGGAGGGGAGGGGAGGAGGGGGCGTGTGACTAGCCAGTGACGCAGCTCTCCCCAGATGGCAAGGGAGGGGAGGGGAGGAGGGGTCGTGACTAGCCAGTGACGCAGCTCTCCCCAGATGGCAAGGGAGGGGAGGGGAGGAGGGGGCGTGTGACTAGCCAGTGACGCAGCTCTCCCCAGATGGCAAGGGAGGGGAGGGGAGGAGGGGGCGTGTGACTAGCCAGTGACGCAGCTCTCCCCAGATGGCAAGGGAGGGGAGGGGAGGAGGGGGCGTGTGACTAGCCAGTGACGCAGCTCTCCCCAGATGGCAAGGGAGGGGAGGGGAGGAGGGGGCGTGTGACTAGCCAGTGACGCAGCTCTCCCCAGATGGCAAGGGAGGGGAGGGGAGGAGGGGGCGTGTGACTAGCCAGTGACGCAGCTCTCCCCAGATGGCAAGGGAGGGGAGGGGAGGAGGGGGAGGTCTGACTAGCCAGTGACGCAGCTCTCCCCAGATGGCAAGGGAGGGGAGGGGAGGAGGGGGCGTGTGACTAGCCAGTGACGCAGCTCTCCCCAGATGGCAAGGGAGGGGAGGGGAGGAGGGGAGGTCTGACTAGCCAGTGACGCAGCTCTCCCCAGATGGCAAGGGAGGGGAGGGGAGGAGGGGGCGTGTGACTAGCCAGTGACGCAGCTCTCCCCAGATGGCAAGGGAGGGGAGGGGAGGAGGGGGCGTGTGACTAGCCAGTGACGCAGCTCTCCCCAGATGGCAAGGGAGGGGAGGGGAGGGGGAGGGGGTCTGACTAGCCAGTGACGCAGCTCTCCCCAGATGGCAAGGGAGGGGAGGGGAGGGGGAGGGGGTCTGACTAGCCAGTGACGCAGCTCTCCCCAGATGGCAAGGGAGGGGAGGGGAGGGGGGAGGGGAGGTCTGACTAGCCAGTGACGCAGCTCTCCCCAGATGGCAAGGGAGGGGAGGGGAGGGGGAGGGGGTCTGACTAGCCAGTGACGCAGCTCTCCCCAGATGGCAAGGGAGGGGAGGGGAGGGGAGGGCAGCCTAAAACAAAACTAAACAAATAGATAGATGACTAAATGAAACGGACAGATGACGGAAGTTCCTTCTCAATGGAGGAGAGCAGAGGCTGCTCACATGGCCGTGGGGTCTTGTTTTATGCAGAAGGAGCCCGATGGATTGGATAGGATCGTGTGATAGACGGTGGCTGCCCCCCCTCCCCCCGCCCACCCCCCACCATCCCCCCGTACTGTGATTTGTCTCCACCACAGTTTCATCAACACCCCCCTCCCCAACCCCCAACCCCACACCAATTCCCATTAATTGCAACACAGAAAAGGGAGGGGGGGGGTGAAATCTGTGGTGGAGACAAATCACAGTTATGTTGCCATCAGACCTCTGCAGGTTATTGGCCGCTGACACACTATCTGTAAGATTGTGACACTAAAGTGCTGCCGCCCCCGCTAAGAATGTGATAGAAAAAAAAGTTAAATTCAACTTTTGAAAACAACGGACATACATCTGTTCAGGGAAAGTATGTTCCTGGCCTCAAGTTACTTTGAAAGAAACATTCAGATGATCAAAGTTGTCCCAAAGTACTTGCATCTGCTAAGAATATGATAGAAAGTTAAGTTCAACTTTTGTATACAACGGACATAAATCTGTTCAGAAAAGGTATGTAAATGTCTTACGAATACTTTTAAAACAAATATTCAGATGATTGAAACTATCAAAACTCTTCCATCAACATGAAAGTGTTATATATATATATATATATATATATATATATATATATATATATATATAATACCAGAGAAAACAATAGAAGAAAACAGGAATGAAAATAGCGAGGCAGCAGACCAAAGAACAAACAAAGCTACAGCCCTCCTGAAACCTGACACAGTTTTCCCACGGGGAAACTGAAGTGAAGAAGACAGGGGCGTGGTCGGTGGTGGGGAAGAAACTGGATGCTGGAGTGCTACATTTGAAATCTGTCATCTGTAATCCCACCCCTGGTGGGAGTAAGAGAGAGAGAGGGGGGGGGGAGGAAGAAGAGGGAGAGAGAGGGGGGGAGGGAGAAGAGGGAGAGAGAGGGGGGGAGGAAGAAGAGGGAGAGATAGAGGAAATGGAGAGGGTCGAGGAGTCAGAAAGACAGACAGACAGACAGAGACAGACAGACAGACAGACAGAGACAGAGCGACGGACAGAGAGCTATAGCTAGAGATGAAAAGATATAGTATGTGTGATTTATTCCAGCCAAGACGGAGAGAGAGATACAGACAGACAGACAGACAGACAGAGACAGAGAGATACAGACAGACAGACAGACAGAAACGGAGAGAGAGAGAGAGACAGAGAGATAGAGACAGACAGACAGACAGAGACAGAGAGATAGAGAAAGACAGACAGGCAGAGACACACAGAGAGAGACAGAGAGACAGAGACAGACAGACAGACAGACAGAGAGACATAGAGAGAGAGAGACAGACAGAGAGACAGAGAGATAGAGACAGACAGACAGACAGAGACACAGAGAGACAGACGAAGAGAGACAGAGACAGAGAGAGAGCGAAGGAACGAATGAACGGAGGCCATTTTATTTTAGGAGGGTAATGGAGTAAGCACAATGTGCTTGTTTACATCCGGCCATCTGGGCAAGAAAATTAATGGTGAAGAGAAAAACAAAAGTTAAAAAAAAAGAAGTGAAATCCACTTGACAACGTATATATACCTAAATAAGAAGAGGGACAATAGGGACGAGGTGTTTTGGAGAGCAGAATGGAGAGGAGACAAGAGAGGCGGGAAGGCTGGACGAACAAGAGACAGACAGACAGACAGAGACAGACAGACAGAAAAACAGAGAGACAGACAGAGACAGACAGACAGACAGAGAGAGACAGACAGACAGACAGAGAGAGACAGACAGACAGACAGAGACAGACAGACAGACAGAGACAGACAGACAGACAGAGACAGACAGACAGAAAAACAGAGAGACAGACAGAGACAGAGACAGAAAGACACAGCAGAAAAAAAGGCAACCGATGGCGAAATTAAAATCATAGAAAAACGAGAAAAAATAAAAGGAGACACGAAAAAACCTCAAATAAAACAACACTCGACACAAAGAAACAAAGTCAGGAGAAAGTGCAGGATTCGACACAAAGAAACAAAGAAAGTGAGGAAACACCGTTCCTCCTCAGCTTTCTCTCTTTCTCTCTCCCCCCCCCACCCCCCACCCCCTCCTCGTCTCTCCACCCACTGCCCCTCAGTTTCCTTTATTCATACCCCCCTCCCCCCCACATACCCCACCCCCACCCCAACCACCTTCTGCTCTTCATGCAAGCAGTAGCCATGCACACAAGGGGCCATCCACAGACGATATGAACTTAACGACGCCCCCCCCCCCCCCCCCCCCCCCCCCCTCTCGTCCTCATCCTGCGTGAGAGTGATGATTGACAACGAGGCAGGGGTGGAGTGGAAACGAGGCAGAGTGGCCCAGTTTTCAACCCTCAGGCCACACCTTGTGGCTCGTGACAAACGTTACTCAATACAATGGTGGTGCTGATAGCGATAAGGGGGGGAGAAGAGGGTCTTGGAGAGAGAGGGGTGGGTGGGGGGAGAGGGGAGGAGGGTGGTTTGGTGGGGGTTGGGGGGTGGGGGTGGGGATGTGGTGGGAGGAGAAGCTGATTGTTTGGAGGTGCTACACACGCCACTACCACAGTCTGTCCACCCCCACCCACCCCAAACCCCCACACCCACCCCCTCCTTGTCACAAACAAGCAAGTCTCCCCCCCCCCTACCACCACCACCACACCCCTGTTTCAGTGACAAGCACCATCTCACCCCCCCACCACTCCCCCTCCCCCACCCCATCCGCCATCCTGACATCCTCTTGTCCCCTCAACATCTGCCTCGACATTTTGGGCTGAGACACTCTTCAGCTGAAAGTCTCTCTATCTATCTGTGTGTGCGTGTGTGTGTGTGTGTGTGTGTGTGTCTGTCTGTCTGTCTGTCTGTCTCTCTCTCTGTCTCTCTCTCTCTGTCTCTCTCTCTCTCTCTCCCTCCCTCTCTGTCTGTCTTTCTCCCCCCCCCCTCTCTCTCTATCTCCCTGTCTCTCCCTCTCTCCTTCTCTCTCTGTCTGTGTCTCTCTCCCTCACTCTCTCTGTCTCTCTCTCTGTCTCTCCCTCTCCCCCCTCTCTCTCCCTCACTCTCTCTGTCTCTCCCTCTCCCCCCTCCCCCACTATCTCTCTCCCTCTCTCTTTTTCCCTCTCTCTCCCTCTCTCCTTCCCCCCTCCCCCACTATCTCTCTCCCTCTCTTTTTTTTCCTCTCTCTCTCCCTCTCTCCTTCCCCCTTCCCCCACTATCTCTCTCTCTCTCTTCATCTGTCTCCCTCTTTCTGTCTCCCACTCTCTCTCCCTCCCTCCCTCCCTCTCTCTGTGAGGAGAACTCTTGACCAACCATGTCAGTCAGGCATGGATTCAGTGGACTCCTGAGAGATGCTAAGTCTCTGTCTGTTTCTCTCTCCCTGTATCTGTCTGTCTGTCTGTCTTGACTTTGCGTCTCTATCTGTCTGTCTCTGTCTTCCTGTCTGTCTCTGTCTCTGTCTGCCTATCTGTCTCTGTCTCTGTCTGTCTCTCTCTCTCTCTCTCCCTCTCTCTCTCTTCCTTTTAATGTCTTCAGCCTCCTGTGAAATTGTTAGAAACTTTGCTTTG
>NC_134889.1:36030920-36033420 GCF_041734735.1 Babylonia areolata
TGTCTCTGTCTGTCTCTCTGTCTGTTTCTTTGTCTCTCTGTCTGTCTCTCTGTCTCTGTCTTTCTCTGTCTCTCATATTCTCTGTCTGTCTCTTTCTCTCTCTCTCTGTCTCTCTCTCTGTCTCCGTCGCTGGTCCCCCTCCTCCACCCCCACCCTTCAAACACACCCTGCTGGTATTTCCATTGAAATTGAGCTGCTCTCTCTGTCTGTCTGTCTGTCTGTCTGTCTCTCTGTCTGTCTGTCTCTCTCTCTGTCTCTCTGTCTCTGTCTCTGTCTCTCCATTGCTACCCCCACCCCACCCAAACCCCCACCTCCCCACCTCTTCCTTCTCTGTCTCATTCCCCCCGCTCTGCCAAGTGAAGCAGGAAGTTCACACAGAAAGGATCTTCAACAGAAAAAAGAAAACCAAACCAGACCAAACCAAAGTATCGCTGTAGATCAGCCAGCCAGCCACAGAATTATTAACGACATGTAACGATGATGATTCGCATATTTAGGCAGCGCCTATCTTCGGTCAGAGAGCAAGCTCAAAGCGTTTTACAAAACACTGACGGGGTCATTTGCATAGCAGGCTGTCCGCCTGGGTAGAGCCGACTGACAGCTGCCATTGGGCGCTCATCATTTCGTTTCCTGTGTCATTCAATCAGTTTCAGTCACGCACGCGCACGCACGCACGCACACACACACACACACACACACACACACACACACACACACACACACACAATAATAAGAATGCCTTAATTGAGCTGGATCAGCAAACATATGCATAAGTTTTTCATAACAACAACAACCAAAACAACAACAAAAAATCACATATTCGCTTTAAAAAATCAATTGACAGGAAACACAGAGAGAGAGAGAAACCGAATGAAGGAACGAGCGAACAAACGAAGAGGGTTTTATTTTAGGAGGGTGATGGAGTGGAGCAGTGTGCTTCTTTACAGCCATCCCTCTGGGCAAGAGAATTAATGACGAAGAGAGAAATAAGGGAAAGAGAGAGAAAAAAAGTGAGAGTCAATTCACAACAGCAACATAAGAAATACATACTGCATAAACTTAAGTATAGACATTTCTATGCAGTACGACAACGCTGTAAATATGTGACAACAGGGGCAATGGGGACGAGGTGTGGTGCAGAGGAGAAGGGAGAAGAGACAAGAGGAAGAGTAAAGGAAGACTAACCGAACGACAGAGACAGAGAGAGAGAGAGAGAGAGAGAGAGAGAGAGAGAGAGAGAGAGAGAGACAGAGAGAGAACACTGAACACTGAAATGTTTAATGTCATTAGCTGTAAAGCTCCAGTGACACAGTAGGTACAAACCAGAACAAAAATGGTGCAAAACAAATAAAGTGGAACAGAAAGGAAAAACACAATCAAAGTAAACTAAACTACTAGGGGATAAGCGGCACTTTGGTTCTTTGTCAGTTGCTTAAAATGTCCATGTGGCAGGCGGGTACAGTGCCTTTCCCCCCCCCCCCCCCCCCCCCCCCCCCCCCCCCCCCAGTCGTTCGTTTCCGAGGTTTGAACAGTACACAGGAAACAAAGTACGTATTATAATCTGTATAATAATTATTTAAGCATGTGACATCGACACACATCATATCAATACGAACACATAACAAAGTACATATAAAACATATAACACATCAGAAAAATACGTTGTCGAAATTGACCATCCAAATGTAACCCTTCCTTTTGTCTATGCCCCCCCGCCCCCGGTCCCTCCTCGCCCCGCCCCCCTCCCCCGCCCCTCATTAATTGATTAATGAGTATTTTGACCGATAGTAGACGTTTTACGTATATTTACTGCCTCGGATACATATTTTGCTAGTGAGAGTATCATATGTTCATTTTCTGTCATCAGTATGCCGAACAAATCTTTTCTCTGCATGTGTGTTTCTGTCTGTGTGTCTGTGTGTTTGGTCATTCATTCAACGTATATCAAAGAACGTGGTTTTCGACGGGAAAGTTGTGTGTGTGAGTGTGTGTGTGTGTGTGTCTTGTTGGTAGTGGAGTTAAAAGACATTTGTGTTTTCTCAACTTTTATGTGACATTGTTGTGTATTTGGAAATGTTTGTTATGGGCACGAAAATAGTATTTTGCAGTAATCCTCCATACTCCAAAGGAGTGAAAGGATAATTAAAACTTGAAACTTGAAACTTGTGTGTTGTGTGTGTGTGTGTGTGTCTGTGTGTGTGTCTCTCTCCTTGTGTGTCCATGTCTGTCTGTCTGGCTGTTTGTGTGTCTGTCTCTTTGTCTCTCTCTCTGCGTCTGTGTCTGTGTGCCCGTCTCTCTGTCTCTGTCTCTCTCTCTCTCTCTCTCTCTCTCTCTCTCTACTGTTGAAACCTTGGAGACGAACGACTGGGGCAAAAGGGCACAGTACCCGCCTGCCACATGGACATTGTAAGCAAATGACAAAGTACCACAGTGCCGTATATCCCTCAGTAGTTTAGTTTACTTTGGTTATGTTTTTCCTTTCCATTTTTTTTTTTTTTTT
>NC_134889.1:36040920-36050920 GCF_041734735.1 Babylonia areolata
CTAAGGAGGGGGGGGACGATTGGATCATGGCAGTCAACACCACCACCACCACCACCGTTTGAGAAAGGGGAAGTCGCCCGGGAGGAAAGTGTTTATCGGGGTGTTTCTATGGCGCACCCCTCCCTCCCACCCCCTTTTTTTGTGTGTGTATTTTTTTTCTCTTCTGTATTTCTTTGTTCGTCTGTGTGTGTGTGTGTGTGTGTGTGTGTGTGTGTGTGTGTGTGGATATTTTTGTTGTTGTCTTGTTTCTGTCTACGATCTGTCTCTGTCCTAATTAATGTGTCTAGTTATGTCTGATCCGTCTCTGTCTCTACCTCTGTATCTCCCCCCCCTCTCTCTCTCTCTTTTCTCTTACTCTCTTTCCACCACTCACACTCTCCCTCTATTTCTATTAACAATGTACAAATCAACCTCTCTGGCAAATTCTGACTGTAAACGAGCAGACATTTTTTATCCACCTCGAGGTAAGCGTTTTGTACATTAACTGCCTTTTTCATGCACAAGATATTCCATGGTAACATCCTATGTTCCTTTGTGAGTATGTTCACTTGTCAATTATTATCGACACATTAACTACCTTTTTCATGCACAAGATATTCCATGGTACCAACTCATGTTCCTTTGTGAGTATGTTCACTTATCAATTATTATCGACACATTAACTACCTTTTTCATGCACAAGATATTCCATGGTACCAACTCATGTTCCTTTGTGAGTATGTTCACTTATCAATTATTATCGACACATTAACTACCTTTTTCATGCACAAAATATTCCATGGTACCAACTCATGTTCCTTTGTGAGTATGTTCACTTATCAATTATTATCGATACATTAACTACCTTTTTCATGCACAGAATATTCCATGGTAACAACTCATGTTCCTTTGTGAGTATGTTCACTTATCAATTATTATCGACACATTAACTACCTTTTTCATGCACAAAATATTCCATGGTAACAACTCATGTTCCTTTGTGAGTATGTTCACTTATCAATTATTATCGACACATTAACTACCTTTTTCATGCACAAAATATTCCATGGTAACAACTCATGTTCCTTTGTGAGTATGTTCACTTAACAATTATTATCGACACATTAACTACCTTTTTCATGCACAAAATATTCCATGGTAACAACTCATGTTCCTTTGTGAGTATGTTCACTTATCAATTATTATCGACACATTAACTACCTTTTTCATGCACAAAATATTCCATGGTAACAACTCATGTTCCTTTGTGAGTATGTTCACTTATCAATTATTATCGAGGCTCGCATAAAGCCAACCTTTCAATCAGAACCATTATTCTATGTAAATCAAGTTTTAAATATTCTGGGGGTTGGTTATGGAATGATATTCCCGATATTCAACAACAAAAATGGAATTGAAGTTGGTGATTTTCTCAATTGAAAGTGAATTTTCATTGTTTTCTTATGAATATCAAATCGGACGCCATTAAATCCAAGGACTGCAATGCTCATAGAGTTTCAAAACTATGTTGTATCAAGACGTCTGAATGTGAAAAACAAAAATAAGTATTGGTATTCATTCAGTATTTATGAAACTTTTAAACTGTATATCCCCCCCCTCTCTCTCTCTCTCTCTCTCTCTCTCTCTCGATATAAAGTTCACACACACACACACACACACACACACACACACACACACACAGAATACATTTGTGGATCTTTGAAACTCAGATGCAACATTTGATGTTTGATGTCTGTATGCTCACCTTGTGCTGCTTATCCCATGTAGAATTTCACTTCTCCTGTCCATATGGGCCAGATGGCCTGAAAAGACTGCATTAAAATTATTGTTATTGTTATTATTGTTATTGTTACACACACACACACACACACACACACACACACACACACACACACACACACACACAGAGAGAGAGAGAGAGAGAGAAGTAGAGACAACATGTAAGATCTCACATAAATATGTCCATAACAAAATGGTACGATGTTAGCGAACAATTTCTTTCCATAGTTATCTATGTTGCCTACCTTTCTATCTCTTTCCCTTTCTCCACCCCCGCTTACCCTCTCGTCACCCCCTCCCCCTTTCTAATTCTTTATCTTCATTTCACACGAGTGACGGCAGAAATGCCCATTACACTCTTACCCTCATGTCCTTCCACATGAGTGACGGCAGAAATGCCCATTACACTCTTACCGTCATGTCCTTCCACATGAGTGACGGCAGAAATGCCCATTACACTCTTACCATCATGTCCTTCCACATGAGTGACGGCAGAAATGCCCATTGCACACTTAACCTCATGTCCTTTCACATAAGTGACGGCAGAAATGCCCATTGCACACTTACCCTCATGTCCTTCCACATAAGTAACGGCAGAAATGCCCATTGCCCACTTACCCTCATGTCCTTCCACATAAGTAACGGCTGAAATGCTAATTGCGCACTTAACCTCATGTCCTTTCGGGTGAATGACAGCGGAAATGCCCATTGCACACTTAACCTCATGTCCTTTCGGGTCAATGACAGCAGAAATGCCGATCGCACACTTTTCCCTCATTGTCATTCCACATGAGTGACGGCAGAAATGACAATTGCACACTTAACTTCATGTCCTGCTGCGGCTCGGAATTCCTCTGTGGTTGTCAGTGTGATTTTATGCCTCAGCCACCCAGCTGGGCTTCAACCGCTGGTGCAATGTGACGCATACTTCCGCTTATGGCCTTCTGGTGGAGCCATTTTCTGTACTTTGTTTTGTTCTTTTCTTATTCTTTTCTTTGCTTCTCTCTGTGTTTATTTGTTTGTTTGTTGTTTGTTTTCTTCCTGTTTTTTCTTCCTTCTTTCTTTCTTTTGTTCGTTTTTCTTTCTTTTTTTTCTTTCTTTTTTGCTTTCATCGATTTCTTTTTTCCACTTCGATATATTTAAAAAAAAATCTATTTCCTCTGTGTGTGTGTGTGTGTGTGTGTGTGTGTGTGTGTGTGTGTGTGTGTGTTGTTGTTGTTGTTGTTGTTGTTGTTGTTGTTTTCATTTATTCATTCATTCATCCGTCATCACCATTGTCATAATCATCTTCATTATCATAGAATCTTGTTCATTTTTCCTCCTCCTCCTCCTTCTTCTTCTTCTTCTCATTACCAGTATCACTACCATCCTTTCTTTTTTCTTCTTCTTCTCCTTTAACTTTGTGAAGGGTGACTGGGGTGGCACTCTGCACACCAAAGAACTGTTCGCCACATTCTTTCAGGTCAATCTTCTCCTTTAACTTTGTGAAGGGTCACAGGGGTGGCACTCTGCACACCAAAGAACTGTTCGCCACATTCTTTCAGGTCAATCTTCTCCTTTAACTTTGTGAAGGGTCACAGGGGTGGCACTCTGCACACCAAAGAACTGTTCGCCACATTCTTTCAGGTCAATCTTCTCCTTTAACTTTGTGAAGGGTCACAGGGGTGGCAGTCTGCACACCAAAGAACTGTTCGCCACATTCTTTCAGGTCAATCGGCTGTTTGCCGAATCCAGGGTCTCTGCAAATGGTCTTCCTGTCCTCTTTTGGCTGTGTTGTCTGTCCATCGGGTTTTTTGTGGTTGTTGTTGTTTTTGTTGTTTGTGGGTTTTGTCTTTGTTGTTGGTTGTTAATGTTGTTGATTTTTTTTTTGGGGGGGTGGGGGGGTGGGGGGTGTTGTATGTCTTCCCATTCGTCCCCCCAACATCCACCACCCCTACCCCCTTAACAATTCCTTGGGGGATTTTGGTTTGTTTGTTGTTGTTTTTTTTAGCCAATACCACCACTGCACCTTGTTACAAGAACGTAACAAGAACACTCCACATCACGTTACGAGAACAAGATCCAGTGGCTGTGTAATCAGCATTTTGGGTATCGTTATCATTATTGTCATCATAATCAGGATCTGTCTATCTTTCTATCTGTCTCGCTGTCTGTCTGTTTATCTGTCTATCTATCTATTTATGTATCTATGCATACATGTATCTATCTATCTGTTGTTGCAACTGTCAACAGTTCCTCCCTCTCTCCCTCTCTCTCTCTCTCTTTCTCTCTCTCTCTCTCCCTGTATATATATATATATATATATATATATATATATCCATGTGTGTGTGTGTGTGTGTCTGTGTGTCTGTGTGTTTGTGTGCGTGTGTGTTGTTGTTGCTGCTGCTGCTGCTGTGTTGTGTACGTGTTTGTGTGTGTGTTGTTGTTGTTGCTGCTGCTGCTGTGGTGTGTGTGTGTGTGTGTGTGTGTGGTGCAGTCTCTATCCTCAGATCGCAAGCGAATGCCGCGGTGAGCAACAATCACGGTTGTTGACAACTGCAAGGATTCCACTACATCTTGAAGACGTGGGGCCAGCAGCTTTGCCCTTGTTCTCTTCCTTTCTCCCTTTAGGGCGATGTGAGGACTTTTTGGGGGTTCACAGTTAAGACACGGAACTTGGAGGAACTTTATCGTTTGTAGTGTTTCTCTCTCTCTCTCTCTCTCTCTCTCTCTTCTCTCTCTCTCTCTCTCTTCTCTCTCTCTCTCTCTCTCTCTCTCTCTCTCTTTCTCTCTCATTCTCATTCTTATTCGCGCGCGCGCGCGTGTGTGTGTGTGTTCTTTTTTTGTGTTTTTTTTTCTGTTTTGTGGGGGGGGGGGTTTGTTTTGTTTTGGGTTTGTTTTTTTGTTTTTTTTGTGGGTTTTATTATTTTACAAAGGCCAAGAAACATGCTGATTCGCTGCATGGGAAGGATAATCCCGGTGTGAAGAATGGCCACCTCACTTTCATTCAGCTCACTTGGTTCATTCTACTGGATTAAAAAGGCGAAGAAAGCGTGTCTTTTGATTTTTTTAAACCTCAATTGCATGTTTTCCCTCACTAAAACGTTTTCTGTTCTGTTTGAGCTTCTTTTTAAGTTCACTGACATCTTATTTGAAAAAAAAGCCAAAGTCTCTCTACTGTACTGATGCTTCTTGCACAAAGTTTTGGTGGTTTTTTTTGTTTGTTTGTCTGTTTTGTTTTGTTTTGTTTTTGTTTTTTTGTTGTTGTTTTTTTTGGGGGGGTGGGGGGGTTGTTTTTGGGGTTTTTTGTTTGTTTTTGTTTCCTATTGAAAATAAAACCAAAGTCCCTCTGCCTTATTGATGTTTCTTGCACGAAGTTTGAATTTGCTGATACAGGCTGGATTTTAATGAAGCAGCTGACCCCTTTTACTCCCTTATCCCTTTCCTCAATATCAGATTAAAACGTAAAACACAACTTCATAAAATGTAACAGAGGCAGAATTCAGTTGCAACGAAGAGGTACCAATTAAAGATGCATTCTATTTATTCGTACAAAAGGTTGGATTTTTTTCCCATGTACCTTTTGCTAGGATTACTCTTGCTTACTCAGCAGCTGCATTCTACTTATTCGTAGTCGAAGCCAGGATGATAGGACGGGTTCCAAGAGAGTGTATGCCGCGGCCATTAGGTCCACACGATGGGGCCACAGGATCTCTTGCAGTTGGATCTGCGTGGGACCGAAGAATCGATCGTTGGACAACAGCCTCGTGATGTGGAATGTCAGCAGGACTGAGGACTTTCGCTAGAAAGCTGGAGTGTAAAAAACAATGGTTTTAAACCGAACTGTGTGCTGTTAGCTCATGACGTTCAACTAACATGAAGCGTCCTATGACCGGTGCTTGTTGCTTCAAAACGTGGACAAAGATTCACAGAACGTCATTGGTTTAGTCCTGTTCATCAGGGCAGATCATCCACATCCAGTGCAGAAACAGAGATGTAACTTCAACTACGTGTAAACATCGTCAGGAGGGAGGTTGTTGTGTTAAAGCTGAGTTTGCGACAAAATGAAGAGAATACTGCCAAAGCACGTCCAGTTTTCCCAGTTAGATCGACCAGTTAAAGATTTCGGACAAAGAAAGAAAGGCTTAGCAGAGATCCACCGTAAAAGGATTTAGAAGCGAAACAAATGGCGAGGCCCTTCTTTATGAGCGGCAGTGTCAAAACAAAAACATGGCTCTCAAATGTCAGTGAAGGCTAAGCAGGAAATTTGGAAGAGTCCGAAATGATGTCATTGTCCACCTCCTGAAGATGGTGAAGAGCATGGAATGCCAGAGGTGACGTACTTTGAAAACAGAGTTTGTTCAACAACCTTTTTTTTTTCCTAAAGGTGAGGGTTGAGATGACAATTGTGGCAATGTCTGGCAGGCTCA
Source organism: Babylonia areolata (assembly GCF_041734735.1). Classification (NCBI taxonomy): domain Eukaryota; kingdom Metazoa; phylum Mollusca; class Gastropoda; order Neogastropoda; family Buccinidae; genus Babylonia; species Babylonia areolata. The sequence continues at coordinate 36,047,109 of NC_134889.1, forward strand.
GAATGTTTCCAGAGTAACAGCACAGTGTTAAATTCTCTCGCACCTTCTACTAGAGACAACACACACACACACACACACACACACACACACACACACACACACAGGGGGTGTCAGTTTGCTTCACGAAACCCATTTTCTGCGGGTAGACAGGGAATGCTACCACTTCACATCTGTACCCACGTACATGTTTCCATGGCCTTCCTGTACTAATCTCCTTTAAACAAACACATACTTTCCCAATTTTCCCCTCTTTTTTTTCCACCAGTACCGCCCCCCACACACACACCCCTCGCCTTCCCCCCGCCACACACACGCACACATTCTGCTGGTCTCTGTAATGTAATTGAGCTGCTTTCTCTCTCTCTCTCTCTCTCTCTCTCTCTCTCTCTCTCTCTTTCTCCCTCTCTCTCTTTCTTTCTTCCTCTTTCTCTCACTCTCTTTTCCCGCCTCTTTCTCTCTCTCTGTCTCTCTCTTTCTCTGTCTCTCTGTCTCTCTCTCTCTCTCTCTCTCTTGCACTTTCTCTTTCCAACATCAGGGCACGAATATTCTATGATTAAAAAAATATATATACATATCTAAATCTCTCTCTCTCTCTCTCTCTCTCTCTCTCTCTATATATATATATATATATATATATATATATATATATATATATATATATATATATAACACACCACTGCTTCGACAGACGAATAAATAAATAAGCAGATAACAGTGGTACACACCACAAGCCCACCCCACCCCCCGCATCCCCACCCGTCCCACCCCACCACCACCACCCCACATCCCCTCTATACAGCAACACTTCTTTGAAAGCCAGCAGGTGCTATGAAAGCCTTCTCAGGGGAGGCAAGACATCCTTCTGCGCTTTTTTCTCCTGCCCAAGGTGCGCTTTTTTCGGTTTTCTCCTGTTGTCCAATATGCGCTGCCTTTCTCCTGTGTCCAGACTCCTGACGATCCTCCTGCATAATGCACGTGCCTCCAGAGGCATTTCCATGCTGGGACTGGAGGGAAGAAGGGTGGGGAGGAGTGATGGAGATGGGGGCGGGGGATGGGGGGACACTTAGGAGTCCGGTGGGATAGTGGTGTACTACCTGTATGGCTGTTTGTCTGGAGGAAAGACACAGAGAGACACTGATATAATGATTCCGCCCTGTGTTTATCTGTTTCCCATTGGAAGCTGCATGAAAAGAAGCATTATTTTGCTTATGTATTAATAACCCTCAGAAAATAACATTTATTCACTTCAATTCAATTCCATTCATTTTGCCACCCACAGTACGTATTGTGGCCAAAGGCCCACGTACATTTCACTTCTGAGTTCTGAGTTCTCTCTCTCTCTCTGGTCCAGCCTCGAATTTGAGAGGTGAGTTGTCATCATGATTTTATTCATTCAGTTGCCGTTTTTTCAGCTTCAGTTGAATGGAATAAATATGGAGGGGAACGGTGTTCTTCGCACTTCATACAAAGAATTCTTTTAAATATGTAATAATAATAATAATAATAATAATAATATTAATGATAAAAAGCGTTGCATGAAAGAAATGTGCTGACTGCAGCTGAGATGTGAACAAAGTTTTTTTGTTAACAAACGAAACGAACTTTTTTTGCCTTTTCTGTTCTTTTCTTTTTTTTTCTTTTCTGTTCTTTTCTTCTTTTTTTTTCTTTTCTGTTCTTTTCTTTTTTTTTCTAAGAATGAAAGAGATCTTGTGTAGACCTGATCTGTATCTCTCAAAAGATGCTAACAGGCAGCCTGGAAACGAGCCGACCATTAATGAAAGAAAGTACATCTGTCTGTCTAGTTCTCTGTCTTAGTGTCTGGCCCTTCCTCTTTCCCCGTCTCCGTCTATCTGTCGCTGTCTGTCTGTCTGTCTGTCTGGCTGGCTGGCTGGCTGTCTGTCTGTCTGCCCCTCCCCCCCCCCCCCCCTCTCTCTCTCTCTCTCTCTCTTTAAGCCGTTAATGCCCCCAAAAAAGTCAGTGTCAGAATGGCTAAACCTCTCTCTCTCTCTCTCTCTCTCTCTCTCTCTCTCTCTCTCTTTAAGCCGTTAATGCCCCCAAAAAAGTCAGTGTCAGAATGGCTAAACCTCTCTCTCTCTCTCTCTCTCTTTAAGCCGTTAATGCCCCAAAAAAGTCAGTGTCAGAATGGCTAAACCTCTCTCTCTCTCTCTCTCTCTCTCTCTCTCTTTAAGCCGTTAATGCCCAAAAAAGTCAGTGTCAGAATGGCTAAACCTCTCTCTCTCTCTCTCTCTCTCTCTCTCTCTCTCTTTAAGCCGTTAATGCCCCCAAAAAAGTCAGTGTCAGAATGGCTAAACCTCTCTCTCTCTCTCTCTCTCTCTCTCTTTAAGCCGTTAATGCCCAAAAAAAGTCAGTGTCAGAATGGCTAAACCTCTCTCTCTCTCTCTCTCTCTCTCTCTCTCTCTCTCTTTAAGCCGTTAATGCCCAAAAAAAGTCAGTGTCAGAATGGCTAAACCTCTCTCTCTCTCTCTCTCTCTCTCTCTCTCTCTCTTTAAGCCGTTAATGCCCCAAAAAAGTCAGTGTCAGAATGGCTAAACCTCTCTCTCTCTCTCTCTTTAAGCCGTTAATGCCCCAAAAAAGTCAGTGTCAGAATGGCTAAACCTCTCTCTCTCTCTCTCTTTAAGCCGTTAATGCCCCAAAAAAGTCAGTGTCAGAATGGCTAAACCTCTCTCTCTCTCTCTCTCTCTCTCTCTCTCTCTCTCTCTCTCTCTTTAAGCCGTTAATGCCCAAAAGAAAAAAGTCAGTGTCAGAATGGAGGAGAATGGGAGGAGCTCACTCAGAACTCAGAAATATTATCACTGCAAGGCTACAGGTCCTGTTTCCAATGACGACATTGATGACATGCAGAATGCTGGAAATAAAACAATGCGGGAGGGAGGGGTGGGCGGGGGATGGGGGGGGGGGGGGTTCGGTAGGAGATGTGGAGGCAACCAACACACCAAGGACACAACATTTCATAACTGAAAAATACACAAAGACAGATATCCGTTTTTAGCATTCACAAAATCAATTTCTGTTGATCTTTTGATGTCCTGTTGGGTTCTTCCTGTTTTGTTTTGTTGTGTTGTTTTTTTCAACAGAGAGAAATGGGGGGTGGAGAGAAAGAGAGAGAGGGAGAGAGAGGGAGAGAGAGGGGGGATGGAGACACACAGAGAGGATGGAATGGAGAAGGAGGCGGGAGAGAGACGAGAGAGAGAGAGAGGGAGAGAGAGAGGGGGTGTGTGGGAGAGAGGATGGAATGGTGGAGAGAGAGGGGGTGGAGAGAGAGAGGGAGTGGGTTGGAGAGAGAGATGTGGGAGAGAGAGAGAGACAGAGAGAGATGTGGGAGAGAGAGAGAGAGAGAGGATAGTGGAAAGTGGATACTGGATACATGACACTCTAATTATTTATTGTCATTGCCAAGAAAGGTCTTTTGTCAAGGGGGCTACATATATTTCAGCTTCAACAACAAAAAATAACAGAAGCTATACTTGTTCCCTCTACCATTCAGTCAATTTAAACCAAGAAAAAATAGGCAATTATTTGGGGGGGGGGGGGGGGGGGGGGGGGGGCGAGAGGAAGAGAGAGAGTGGATGATACTGGACACCAGAAATACTTATTGTCATTGCCAGGAAAGGTCTTTTTGTCAAGGGGGAACAAGACAAATTCATTATACTCTAAGTTCAGCAAAAGACAAATAACGAAAACTATACCTGTACCCCCAACCATTCAATCAATCTAAACCAAGAAAATAGGCAATGGAGAGAGAGAGAGAGAGACAGACAGACAGACAGAGAGACAGACAGAGACACAGAGAG
>NC_134889.1:36053420-36060920 GCF_041734735.1 Babylonia areolata
TCTCTGTCCTGATAACAACAACTCTGTCTGTCCTGATAACAACAACCCTCTCTGTCCTGATAACAACAACCCTCTCTGTCCTGATAACAACAACACTCTCTGTCCTGATAACAACAACCCTGTCTGTCCTGATAACAACAACCCTGTCTGTCCCTCTCTGTCCTGATAACAACAGCCCTCTCTGTCCTGATAACAACAACCCTCTCTGTCTGTCCTGATAACAACAGCCCTCTCTGTCCTGATAACAACAACCCTCTCTGTCCAGATGACAACAACCCTCTCTGTCCAGATGACAACAACCCTGTCTGTCCCTCTCTGTCCTGATAACAACAACCCTCTCTGTCCAGATGACAACAACCCTGTCTGTCCCTCTCTGTCCAGATGACAACAACCCTGTCTGTCCTGATAACAACAACCCTGTCTGTCCTGATAACAACAACCCTGTCTGTCCTGATAACAACAGCCCTCTCTGTCCTGATAACAACAACCCTCTCTGTCTGTCCTGATAACAACAACCTTCTCTGTCCTGATAACAACAGCCCTCTCTGTCCTGATAACAACCACCCTATCTGTCCCTCTCTGTCCTGATAACAACAACCCTCTCTGTCCTGATAACAACAGCCCTCTCTGTCTGTCCTGATAACAACAACCCTCTCTGTCCTGATAACAACAGCCCTCTCTGTCTGTCCTGATAACAACAACCCTCTCTGTCCTGATAACAACAACCCTCTCTGTCTGTCCTGATAACAACAGCCCTCTCTGTCCTGATAACAACAGCCCTCTCTGTCTGTCCTGATAACAACAGCCCTCTCTGTCCTGATAACAACAACCCTCTCTGTCTGTCCTAATAACAACAACCCTCTCTGTCCTGATAACAACAGCCCTCTCTGTCTGTCCTGATAACAACAACCCTCTCTGTCTGTCCTGATAACAACAGCCCTCTCTGTCTGTCCTAATAACAACAACCCTCTCTGTCCTGATAACAACAACCCTCTCTGTCCTGATAACAACAACCCTCTCTGTCTGTCCTGATAACAACAACCCTCTCTGTCCTGATAACAACAACCCTCTCTGTCCTGATAACAACAACCCTCTCTGTCTGTCCTGATAACAACAGCCCTCTCTGTCCTGATAACAACAACCCTCTCTGTCTGTCCTGATAACAACAACCCTCTCTGTCCTGATAACAACAGCCCTCTCTGTCTGTCCTGATAACAACAGCCCTCTCTGTCCTGATAACAACAGCCCTCTCTGTCTGTCCTGATAACAACAGCCCTCTCTGTCCTGATAACAACAACCCTCTCTGTCCTGATAACAACAGCCCTCTCTGTCTGTCCTGATAACAACAGCCCTCTCTGTCTGTCGTGATAACAACAGCCCTCTCTGTCTGTCCTGATAACAACAGCCCTCTCTGTCCTGATAACAACAACCCTCTCTGTTCAGATAACAACAGGCCTCTCTGTCTGTCCTGATAACAACAGCCCTCTCTGTCCTGATAACAGCAGCCCTCTCTGTTCAGATTACAACAGCCCTGTCTGTCTGTCCTGATAACAACAGCCCTCTCTGTCCTGATAACAACAACCCTCTCTGTTCAGATAACAACAGGCCTCTCTGTCTGTCCTGATAACAACAGCCCTCTCTGTCCTGATAACAGCAGCCCTCTCTGTTCAGATTACAACAGCCCTGTCTGTCTGTCCTGATAACAACAACCCTCTCTGTCCCTCTCTCTGTTTTCAGCCCATGGCCCGCCACAACCTCAACCACCACCACCACCTCTCCTCCACCACCACCCTCACCACCCTCACCATCCACGCCTGCCTCCTCCTCGTCGCCATGCTGGCTCTTCATGGGCATGCGCAGACCCACGCCTACCCCGAGGACGCCTACCAAGAAGAACGAGGAGGAGGTGTCCCGTCCCGCGTCCCGGCGCTGACCCTTCTCCTGCAACGGGAACTGGCACAAAGAGGTCTGGATGCTGACGACGTGGACAGCCTCGTGAAAGCTCTCGGTGACCGTCCGACGACTGGTGTCTCTGTCAGGAACGACAAGAGGGCCGGCTGGAAGAGGATTCCCATCCAGACCCGCTTCGCTCCCTTCGGCACCAAACTCATCCCCAGCAGGAGCCGCGGAGACTCTAGCGGACCGACGCTGCTTCGCTACGGACGGTCCACCGCTTAGAAAAAAAAAAAGCACACACACACACACACAAAAAAAAATTCCCGAGACCCATTTTTTTCCTTCACGGATTATTCTAGCGCTTTGATCTTTTCTTTTTCTTTTTTTCTGACCAACTTTCTTTCCACCAGGCAAATAAAAATAATGAAAAAAACCCCAAAACATTGGAACTTGTTCGCACTGCTAAAGAATTACGTTGCGTTGCTGGATTTTTTTTTTTTTTCTTGTTTGAATGATTTAATTCATTGTGATCACTTGATATGCTGTTGATTAAAACTGCCGAGGGCGATCTTAAGAATGCTTTTTGTTTGTTGTTCATTTTAAGGAAAAGGTGCAGTTATACATCCTGTTTTGCTTTTTTTGTCAAGGTTCAAGCTGTCATTGTTTTCCAAGGGAATGGATGAGGACGAGTACAGGTCTTGAAGTGCACAGTTTTACACACTAATGTGGCATGTGTGACGTACAAAAAACACTAATCAACTTCTCGGGGGATGCTTTCTATTGAAGTACTTACGACCCTAACACCACATAGCTTTTTGTTCGTTTGTTTCATTGTTTGTTTGGTTGTTGTTGGCGTTTTTTGTTTGTTTGGTTTGTTTTGTTTTGTTTTTTGTGTGTTTTGTTGTTGTTGTTGTTGTTTTTGCCTCCTGAAAGTTTAACTGTTTCCTGAAATAATTATCTGTCAGTTTAGTTATCCAGTGGCAGAAAACTGATCGATTTCACCTGCACATTGTTGCTGACTGCTCCGGTTAATGAACTCAGTAATAGAAAGACGATCGATTTCACCTGCACATTGTTATTGACTGCTCCGGTTAATGAACTCTGTTTCTGTTCTCTTTCTTCATTCTATACAATCATTTTCGGCTTCTGAGGTTAGGTTCAACGATTTTCCGCTTGCTGTTAACTGTATCTATCCAATGCCACAGGCCAATGATGGGGGGTGTTCGGAGAACTGTATCTATCCAATGCCACAGGCCAATGATGGTGTATGGAGAACTGTATCTCTCCAATGCCACAGGCCAATCGTGGTGTATGGAGAACTGTATCTATCCAATGTCACAGGCCAATGGTGGTGTATGGAGAACTGTATCTCTCCAATGCCACAGGCCAATGATGGGGGGTGTTCGGAGAACTGTATCTCTCCAATGTCACAGGCCAGTGATGGTGTATGGAGAACTGTATCTATCCAATGCCACAGGCCAATGATGGGGGGTGTTCGGAGAACTGTATCTCTCCAATGTCACAGGCCAGTGATGGTGTATGGAGAACTGTATCTATCCAATGTCACAGGCCAATGGTGGTGTATGGAGAACTGTATCTCTCCAATGCCACAGGCCAATGATGGTGTATGGAGAACTGTATCTCTCCAATGTCACAGGCCAGTGATGGTGTATGGAGAACTGTATCTCTCCAATTCCACAGGCCAATGATGGTGTTCGGAGAACTGTATCTCTCCAATTCCACAGGCCAATGATGGTGTTCGGAGAACTGTATCTCTCCAATGTCACAGGCCAATGATGGTGTATGGAGAACTGTATCTCTCCAATTCCACAGGCCAATGATGGTGTTCGGAGAACTGTATCTCTCCAATGTCACAGGCCAATGATGGTGTATGGAGAACTGTATCTCTCCAATGCCACAGGCCAATGATGGTGTATGGAGAACTGTATCTCTCCAATTCCACAGGCCAATGATGATGTATGGAGAACTGTATCTCTCCAATTCCACAGGCCAATGATGATGTATGGAGAACTGTATCTCTCCAATGTCACAGGCCAATGATGGTGTATGGAGAACTGTATCTCTCCAATGCCACAGGCCAATGATGGTGTATGGAGAACTGTATCTCTCCAATTCCACAGGCCAATGATGGTGTACGGAGGATTGGAGAATGGTCAGACTGAATGCAATAACTGTATCCGAATACCGTGTTTGCTGTGGCCGTCACAACCTTCTTTTTTTCTTGTTTTTCTTTTTTGTTTCTTTTTTTTTTACATTCGTGTTTGTCTTTCCTCCTCCTCGTCTCTCTCTCTCCCTCACTCTCCCCTCGTCTCTCTCTTTCCCTCACTCTCCCCTCGTCTCTCTCTCTCCCTCACTCTCCCCTCTTCTCTCTCATTTTACTCAATACTGTGGGCACATTCTGGAAAAAAAACCAAAAGCATCACATCCATCTAGTATCTAGACATTTGGGCAAATAAATCAAGTCTAGTTTCTTGTGACACAATCATTTGCCAGTTTGTACATATGCATGAGCATCATTAAATTCCACAAATTTTGTGGGACCACCACGCATAGTAGATATATTATAGCATCAACTACACCTATGTGGCACGTCACAACTTAGTCTTCATGAAAAAATTATCCTGCACCTTGTAACAATAGCACTAATCTTTTTTTCTTTTTTTTCTTTTTTTCTTTTTTTTGAATGAAAAAGACACAAACTTATCTCTGGCTCACACCATGTTTCATTCAGTGGAAGTGTCAATGTATTTTGTGCAGCATTTATCGCGAAATATGCAAACATGCCCTGATGTGTTCTTCAATAGCTACAATAGTTACAATAGCTTCAATAGCTACAATAGCTTCAATAGCTACAATAGCTTCAATAGCTACAATAAACAACAAATCCTACAGCTCAGATCTTTGAGACGGCAGGGTCGCTCCCATGCTCACGGTGCTAGATTTCAGCTTGATTGAAGAACGTTATAGGTGGTCCGTGCTGCGCTGTTCTTTTCAGCGCTTTGTCACATGTAGCTGTCACATGTAGCTGTCACATGTAGCTGACACAGAAACGGTGACAGACCTCACCACGGCTTCTGATGCCCAGCGCGCTGGAGTTCAGGTCTTCAGACTGCCGTATCTAGCGTGCCAACACTTACACACAATCTCATTCAAATCTTCATAACTCAGTTTTTGCTACTGGTTAATTGACGTTTTATCACTTTGTCCACCGAAATATCCCCACCAAATATTATGTTTGTTTGTAAACAATGAAGTAGATAATGTGATGGGCTAGAGGTAACGCGTCCTCCTTGGAAGCAAGAGAATCTGAGCGCGCTGGTTCGAATCATGGCTCAGCCGCCGATATTTTCTCCCCCCCTTCACTAGACCTTGAGTGGTGGTCTGGACGCTAGTCATTCGGAAGAGACAATAAACCGAGGTCCTGTGTGCACTTAGCGCGCGTAAAAGAACCCACGGCAACAAAATGGTTATTCCTGGCAAAATTCTGTAGAAAAACCCACTTCGATAGGAAAAACAAATAAAACTGCACGCAGGAAAAAAATGGGTGGTGCTGTAGTGTAGCGACGCGATCTCCCTGGGGAGAGCAGCCCGAATTTCACACAGAAAAATATGTTGTGATAAAAAGAAATACAAATACAAATACAATAAAGAATGGAATCGTTGCATTGACGCCCAACACAGCGCCAGCCTTCACTCGCTAGCCCTGACAGTTCCATGGTTTGGATTGCCAGTGTTCTGTGTGGTCACACAGAACGATACATATATGTACCCATGCCTTAGCAGCATACGTTTATAATTCCCAAGTACAAGACCTGCCTGTGCCACACACGGGCCACTTTGGACTTTCCAGTGACACAGTACCAATGCCTGAAACCAGCACCGGTCTTCAGTGACTCGGATTCCCTCGTTCCTCAGTCCCTCCCGCCTATAAAGTTCCCTGCAGCTGAAGTAATTGTCCTCGGTGTTTCCGCTTTGGGATTTCTGGAGACTCGCCACCCCACAACACAGCGACACATCCACCCTGTTTAGGATTCTCTGTTCCCACCCGGCTACACATGTGTCTCTTTTTAGGATTACACACAGCTTTCAATCCTAGAGGTTGGGATTCTCTGTGACCCACCGTAAATCATGGTCTCCAGTTCAAGATTTGATTTATCTTTGTGCCGTTTCCTACCCTTCTTGTGTAGTCCTGTGTGTATAACCATGGTCTGTACAGTGTGGATTCACTGCGTACTATTTGCTGCTCGTTCCTCAATAATTAGTCTTTATCTGTCAGATTGTCTGCACCTCACTCAAGGTTACTGGTCAGGAAAAAGCAAAAGCTACAACAGTAGTCGACAATCCATTCAGCGATAGTGTTTCCCCAGTCGTTTCTGTTTTGCTGATTGTGTTATGTCATTCACGACAGAGTGAAACATCCCGCGCATTGTTTATTGGCTTTTTTTGTATGTGTGTGAGTTCTGTCATTTAGAACACAGTGAAAATAGTCAGAGTTGTTATTATCTGTAGCATGTTTTGCTCAGTGTATATTTATTTTTTCATTCATTCATCTGTTTATTGGGTTCTTTATCTGTTGATAAGAAAGACAGAGGCGTTGGTACGCGTGACGTTGTCTTCTGAATTATGAGAGCACACATGCTCCAATTATTAGTTGTCATGACATCATGATCTGCAATCATTCAATTAATCAGTTAATCTTTTTTTAATACCAGTCAAGCAGTCAGCCAGTCAGTCAGTCAGTCAGTATGTCAGTATGTCAGTCAGTCAGTCAGTCAGTATGTCAGTATGTCAGTATGTCAGTCAGTCAGTCAGTCAGTCAGTATGTCAGTATGTCAGTATGTCAGTCAGTCAGTCAGTCAGTCAGTATGTCAGGATGTCAGTCAGTCAGTATGTCAGGATGCATGGCTAATCTGCCGGATGGTTATTTATTGATTATATTTTATCATATTTTTCGTCTATCTATCTATCTATCTATCTATCTATCTATCTATATATATATATATCTATCTATTTATCTATCTATCCATCCATCTATCTATCTATCTATCTATCTATCTATCTATCTATCTATCTATCTGTCTGTCTGTCTATCTACCTATCTACCTATTTATCTGTCTGTCTATCTATCTATTTATCCACATATCTATCTATTTATCTATCTATCTATCTATCTACCTCTCTGCTTGTCTATCTAACTAGCTGTCCATATGAATTAGCTATTCGTTTAGTGATTTATCATTTTCTTATTATCTAGGTATCAAATTATTTATAACCATTCACTAATTTGTTCATTTATCTGTTCATCATATATGCATTGATTATATATATATATATATATATGTGTGTGTGTGTGTGTGTGTGTGTGTGTGTGTGTGTCTCTGTGTGTGTGTGTGTGTGTGTGTGTGTATTATACATCATTCATTTATTCATTATTTCACTCACGTGTTTCTTTACCCTTTTACTTTTTTCCTTGTTTTCCTCTTTTTTTCTTTTCTTTTTTTCTTTTTTTTTTTGTTGTTGTTGCTGATTATTTCTGAAATACGAGAGTACTACTCACATGACAAGTAGCGTAATTCACCTCTT
>NC_134889.1:36065920-36068420 GCF_041734735.1 Babylonia areolata
GCGTACACATATTTATACACATTCAAAACGCGTGCTCATATTCTTCGCGAACACGAACGACGCTATTTTGTTTCAAGTTGTTGACCTGCCCATTCAATCCTATATTCAATTGACAATACACTGTGATGGAAAGTTGGAGAAAGAGACCGTTAAATATTTATTCAGAGAAAGATTTGTGAACGCCTCATCGCTTACTGGATTATGCCCCAAACTGCCATAAAAATATCCACAGAATCAGTTGGAATTCACAGTTAAAAATTGTAAACCATGCGAGTTAATACCCTTGAAATGATCACGATGAAACGAAAAAATTTCCAGTCTTGACTTTTCTCCAAATGAAGTCCTTTTCACTTCTTACGACGTTTAGAAGTACTTGTACTTGGCTCTACATGTTATTAGTTTAACAAAATACTAAATTTTCATATCAGCTTTAAAACTATAAAACTAGAATGAACATAAAAGAGAAATTGAATCGAACGTGTCCTACTACATTCCCGGCGGGTGTAACTAAACTTGTACATCTATCTAGATCTAGAGAAAACGGCTAAATGTTGCAGTGTGATTGCAGCGATAGCCACGTCTCTTTTACCGCGGACTTAAAAAGAATTTGTTATTGCCTTTAAAGATTTTTTGAATGCCCAAGATACACCAGAATAATATGATTTAAACAGCGTTCTCACTGCGAATACCGCAATTGATTTATCGCCCTGTAAAAAAGTATGTTCAAATATTAAATTTTAGAACGTCAGTAAAGGAGCCACGATAGTGTAATGGGTAAGACAGTTTCTTCTCACCCGACCACGCGGGGTTCGAATCTGGTTAGGACTTTTTTTTCTTTAACCCGAAGCTTTATAATAACAAATACAAAACACATTTTAACGATTAGATTTTTTTTTTAAAGTGTATCACAAGTGAGTCTTGAAGGCCTTGCCTCTCTTGTTGTGGTTGTTGTCGTTTTTACTGCATTCATTCGGCGCTCGGTAAGTTTTCACTTTCGTTTGGTGTTATTTCAATGCCCATACTATGCTATCTATCTACCTACCAGACTTACTGTCTGTCTGTCTATCTACTTATCTATCTGTCTATCTATCGATCTGTCTACCTGTCTATCTATCTATCAACATGGTAATGATGGGAATAAACTCAGAAAAAAAAACCTCTTCCGTAATTTGAACAGAAAACCTTACAAGGATACATAACAAAAACCCGGTGAAATGACATAATGGGGGAAGGGGAGGGGGTAGGAAGGGAGGGGGTAAATCAGCAGAATGAAATAAGCCCTTTAGCGCACGTAAAAGAACCCACGGCAACAGAAGGGTTGTTCCCGGCAAAATTCTGTAGAAAATCCACTTCAATAGGAAAAACAAATAAAACTGCACGCAGGAAAAAAATAATTTTTAAAAAGGGGGTGGCGCTGTCAATGTAGCGACGCGCTCTCCCTGGGGAGAGCAGCCCTAATTTCACACAGAGCAACCTGTTGTGACAACAACAACAACAAAAAGAGAAATACAGAAACACAGAAGACCTCAACCGAACGCAATGACCATCAGAGTGAACTGGGAGGACTGCAGTGGCATCCTCTGTGGGTCCCATCAGATCATCCTCTGTGGGTGACATCAGATCATCCTCTGTGGGTCCCATCAGATCATCCTCTGTGGGTCCCATCAGATCATCCTCTGTGGGTGACATTAGATCATCCTCTGTGGGTGACATCAGATCATCCTCTGTGGGTCCCATTAGATCATCCTCTTGTGGGTCCAATCAGATCCTCTGTGGGTGACATCAGATCATCCTCTGTGGGTGACATCAGATCATCCTCTGTGGGTGACATCAGATCATCCTCTGTGGGTCCCATCAGATCATCCTCTGTGGGTCCCATCAGATCATCCTCTGTGGGTCCCATCAGATCATCCTCTGTGGGTCCCATTAGATCATCCTCTTGTGGGTCCAATCAGATCCTCTGTGGGTCCCATTAGATCATCCTCTGTGGGTCCCATTAGATCATCCTCTGTGGGTGACATCAGATCATCCTCTGTGGGTCCAATCAGATCATCCTCTGTGGGTCCCAGCAGATCATCCTCTGTGGGTCCCATCAGATCATCCTCTGTGGGTCCAATCAGATCATCCTCTGTGGGTGACATCAGATCATCCTCTGTGGGTGACATCAGATCATCCTCTGTGGGTCCCATCAGATCATCCTCTGTGGGTCCAATCAGATCATCCTCTGTGGGTGACATCAGATCATCCTCTGTGGGTGACATCAGATCAGGTATCTCCACAATGGCAGTGAGTTGCCCACCGTGGCAAGTGATCCCAAGACACTAATTACAATCTGCAGGTGTTATCAATGTCAGCTAAGGATTTACCCTTGAAAACGGAGCCTGGCTGCCTACGTGGCGGTGGTAAAAACCGTCATACACGTAAAATCCCACTCGTGTACATAGGAGTGAACGTGGGAGTCGCAGCCCACGAACGCAGAAGAAGAAGAAAGTAAGACTCT
>NC_134889.1:36070920-36078420 GCF_041734735.1 Babylonia areolata
CGGTTTATGCAGTTTATTCAGTGCTGGGAAGAAAACACAACTTAATCTAAGTAAATTCACAAAACTTGGAAAGGTTGTGTAACTTTTGTTACATCTAAAACATACTTGTCAGTGTGTTTAAGTTTGATTTATTTTGTTGCAAATCATCACATCATTAGCGCGCGCGTGTGTGTGTGTGCTTGCGTGGGTGTGCGTTTTTGTGTCTTTCGGAGACATCGCTGGACTGAAGTTGTGATTCAGTGAGTACGTATTGTTATTATATCCCCCACACCCCAAAAGGGGCAAAAGAATGAAATTTCTATGAATCTAAGAATCTTACATTCTCTCCCTTCCTAGGCGGACGTCTTGCCAGTAGCCCACCAACACTCCACGTAAAGATGGCGTCAAGAACAGGGTTGACCTATGTCCTGCCCTCTGTACACGTGGATGGCTTGACAACAGCTCAAGACATGACGTCAGTGCCGCACGTTGCACGGAACACGTCACTGGGGGAAGCGTGTTTCAAAATCAGGTTGAATGACACCGACGACCTTCCCTGGGACAATCCCGACAACATAGTCGGCCCCGAAGTAGAAGCGCACGCGAACAAGTTCAAACTCACCATACTGCCGTTCTTGTTTCTGATTGGCGGACCTGCCAACGTCATCAACATGGCGGTGTTCTACAAACAAGGCCTGAAGGACCGGGTCAACCTCTGTCTGTTTTCCCTGTCCCTGACTGACGCGGTGTTCTTGATCTCCTCTGTGTTTCTCAACGGCCACAACATTTATCTGCACTTCACCTCGGGGGTGATCAACGCTCACTCCGACAGGTTCATGACCAACAACAATCTCATTTTCTTTCTGGGCACGGGCTTCATTTCCTTCGTACTGTCCGCCATCATCGCCTGCGAGAGATGTTTCTGTGTCCTGAGTCCGCTCAAGTACCAGACCGCGCTTCGCACGAGAACCATGGCGGTAATCATTGTGTCTGTCTACATCGTTGTGTCCGGTCTGTACTTCATCGTAGCTTTCAGATACAGAGTAGGATGCATTCACGACCCTGTGACGGGGGCGGTGATTACGACCCTGGTTGAAGGAGTCTTTTACAGAGCCCACAAGGAACTCATTGACCGCATGGACAGCATCATCTTCGGAGCTGGTTTGTCTGGCTGCATGATGGTCGTGGTGATCACGGCGACGATGATAACGACGATGAAACTCCGTCAGCTCGTGACCTGGCGTACAGAGACGTCATCGTCGTCGTCATCACAGCTGTCTCCCAGGGAGGTGGCTCTGACGAAGATGCTGATCGGGAATTCTGTCTTCTTCATCGTCTGCACCTCTCCGGCCTGCTTGTTCCGTGTCGTGTGCCTGTTTCTGCCCGAGATGAGTGCCGGGGGCCGCTACCACAACTTCTACCTCAGCACTCTGTGGATTCTGGAAGGGTTCTGCTACGTCAACTACACCTTCAACTTCTTCATCTATTTCGTGATGGGGTCCCGCTACAGACAGACATTGAGCACGCTGATCGGGAGGGACGTGAACCGGAAGTAGTGACACGGACTGAGGTGAAGGTCGACGGAAGAACACTTGTTGTGGGTGTGGTCCTTTTCTAATGTGCATTGCTGGTTCTTTATTTAATTTCTTTTACAGCAGTCACCGACGTCCGTGATGGGAACTCTGTTAGCCAGCATTGTGCTCATTTCTTAATGTGTATCCGGAAATGTGTCATGCTTTGGCTGTTCTGATTCTGTTCTTCTTGTTGTGATGTGGGGGTTTTTCTGTCGGAGCATTTGCTGTCAAAAATGTCTTCACACTCGCCGCCACCGCTGCCACGCATTGTTTTATTTCTGTTTACGTTTCTCATGTTCCAAGTGTGACTACACTGTCCCGAAGGGTGATATTATTTTTTTTATCAATCACCGGCTTGCATCCCCTGCCCATCCACCCCCAACCCGCACCCGCGGAGCCACACACGCACACTGTTCATTCATGCACGGACAGACAGGCACACTGACAGTGTCGTCAATGATCCAGTTATGCAGACAGACAGACATACACAGAGACACAGAGAGAGAGGGGGGAGGGGGAGACAGACAGACAGACAGAGAAGCAAACAGACAGACAGAAACAAAGAGAGATAGAGATAAAAGGAGAGAAAGAGACAGGCAGACACACAGAGACACAGAGAGAGAGAGGAGAGGGAGAGACAGACAGACAGACAGACAAACAGAAACAAAGAGAGATAGAGATACAAAGAGAGACAGAGAGACAGAGACAAAGACAGAGAGAGACACGGAGAGAGACAGAGAGAGAAATAGAGAGAGAGAACACTTATACCCTGGAATGACAGTTTGGCTTCTTTTTTTTCTTTTGTTGCTTTTGTCGTTGTTGTTGTTGTTGTTGTTGTCGTTATTGTTGTTGTTGCTGTTCTGATTGTACTTTCTTAAAATGGCGCCTGGTTGAGAAATGTTCCTATGGAAGCAGACACGTCATAGTTTGCTTGCAACGGGTTATGCGGGGTTTCTGAGAAATATTCTGAAGACAGTGTGCACGTTTTCTAGAAAAAACTGACGACTGAGAAATGTCCACCAGCTAAAAACCAAAACAAAACAAAACAAAAACAAACAAAAGCAAACAAACAACCAACCAACCAATCAACCAACCAACACAGCTCTGAGTTGTTAATTATTCAGATCGCAAAGGTCTTCGGTCGTGACATGAATCCTTCATTTTATTTTTACCAGACATCCCCCTCCTTGACAACTGAAAGTCACTGAGGCAAAATGGGAAGTGGAGGTAACAGTCATGTCTGGAAATGTTCTAGAAATTTGTTTCTTCCTTCTGGGTTTTTTTTCAGAAATGACTGGAACAATGAGAAGAAAAAAAAGATAAATAAATAAATAAATAAATAAGAAAAAATCCAGCTCAAACAGAAAAATGAATCCGCCCCACCTTCCCAACCAAAGGATTTCAGCAGTAAAGGCGTTTTTCGGCGTTAAAATAACAAGCACCTGACTGAATGGCAAGATAAAATAAAGCAACACAGAATTGTGGATGCCCCGTTATCAACGTGTGTGTGTGTGTGTGTGTGTGTGTGTGTGTGTGAGGGACGTGGTGGCGGTCTCCACTCTGGGAGGGACGATCACTCAATCTGGCTCCGCGACTAAGCCATTATTGTCGTTAGTAGGTGGCTTAGTAGGTGGTGTTCTAAGTACGTTAAATCAGAACAGGCACCACTGAACACCACCGAAGTGACTCAGCAGCAGTGCAGGGTCTCCTCTGGTGTGTGGCCTCCGGGCGACCTAATATCGATGGTTCCCTGCGGACTGCCGACGCTGCAACTGTGACGGACGAACCCGGGTGTGGCCGTGTATGGGGTAATCTAAATGAGCGGCGTGGGAGTAATGCCACTGAAACGGTGCAGATGGTGGGGCAGCATTTTTTCTTCTTTTTTTTTCTTTTTTTAAGTGAATGTGTCTAACCGTCGGCGGCTGGTGCTGGTTTCACATCGGTAATGTTTGAGGCGAGACAAGGCTGTGTTAATGGATTATCAGTACAGGGTGATCGGTTCCATCAATTCCATTCCTTTGGTGACGGGCGCAATCGCCGAGGGGTTGAAGCGTTGGACTTTAAATCTGAGGGTCTCGGGTTCGAATCTCGAAAACGGCGCCTGGTAGGAAAATGGTGGAGGTTTTGTTTTTGGTTGGTGGTTTTTTTGTTGTTTTTTTTGTGTTTTTTTTCAATCACACAGGTGAACATAATTACGTGCACACCTGCTAGTGCCTGAATCCCCTTTCGTGTGTATACACACTCAAAGATACTGCAATCCATGTCAACGTTCG
Source organism: Babylonia areolata (assembly GCF_041734735.1). Lineage (NCBI taxonomy): Eukaryota > Metazoa > Mollusca > Gastropoda > Neogastropoda > Buccinidae > Babylonia > Babylonia areolata. The sequence goes on from NC_134889.1 coordinate 36,074,747, forward strand.
GTGGGTTGTGGGAAGAAAAAACATATCCAGCATGCATACACACCCCGAAAACAGAGTATGGCTGCCTACATGGCGGGGTAAAAAAAAACAAAAAAAACGGCCATACACGTAAAAGCCAACTCGTGTACCCACGAGTGAACGTGGGAGTTGCAGCCCACGAAAGAAGAAGAAGAAGAAGAAAGAGTAGGAGGAAGAGGAGGAGAATACCTTTGGCGACACAACACACGGCGACTTGCCCTGATTCAATACAGCACTGTGGTTCCGGGTATTCGGACTCGTCCATTCGCACGACGTGTCCGAGCCAGAATTTCGAGTGCCTGTGATAAGAAAGGAGAGCAGAGAATGCTCGTTTTGGGGTTTTTTTCAGACGCCTGTGATGAATGCGGAAATGCGATGTGCATGTGCCAAGTGTGGGTGAGTCGTTGAGCTGTGCGTGTTCGTGTTCGTGTGTGCGAGCGTGCACGCGCGCGCGCGCGCGTGTGTGTGTGTGTCCGTGTGTGTGTGTGTGTGTGTGTGTGTGTCCGTGTGTGTCCGTGTGTGTGTGTGTGTGTGTCCGTGTGTGTGTGTGTGTGTGTGTGTTCTTTCATTTGCTTAACGTCTATCCACATTTGTAGGCATTTTAGTCACGTGTAACTGTCCAAATGTTGGAACCAAGGTATGCAACTGGCTCCAGGACAGTGTTGTTGGAGACTTTGTCCTGCCAGGAGATGTTCCGGATGTGTCCGAGGCAGAGCGTCCTTCCTGTCCGGCACAGTGTCCGTAAAGCTTCACTGCCGTGCAGGAGGGTGCTCACGACTCCAACTTTGTAGACCTTGACCTTGGTGTGTTCTGCCAACATGCTGTTGTTCCGTGCTCTCTTCGTCAGTCTGGACGTGGAAACAGCAGCCTTGTAATATGTTTGATTAACTCAGTGTTGAGATAGAAGGAGTCTGAGATCGTTGACCCCAGAAACACACAGTCGTGAACAACTTCCGGTATACGATCAGAGATTCTGATGTTGGGTGGACAGTCCGCGTCCTGTCCCATGACTTGTGTTTTCTGGAGACTCGTGGCGAATCAGAAGTCTCTACAAGCCTGGCTGAAGCGGTTCATGAGCTGCTGAAGGTCTATGGCTGAGTGGGTGGGGCACAGAAGGAGCAGGCCAACAAACTGATGTAATACGATGAAATCAAGACAATCAAGGCACAGCAAGGAATAAAGTGGCGCCCCCAGCACCCCAATTTTAACCTAGAAGACAGATACCATTTGCTGGAACGACGGGAACAGGTCAAGATCTTCCGCCTGAGGACTGGACACAACCGCCTGCTCCACCACATGCACACAAAATTTGGCATTGGACAGAGTGGAGAGTACCCTTGTGGTGAGGGACCAATGACAACCGACCACATCCTTCAAGACTGTACGTCGCATGCAGCATCCAGGAGGAAGTACTGGCCAACACCGACAGCAGTGGAAGCCACACTGGAGGAGCTGCGACAGACGGCAGCCTTTATCGAGGACACTGGGCTGCTCATCTAACGGGAGGCGAACGAGGAGGAAGAAGGAGAGGCTGGTAACTGCTACGTTCTCTGGAAAGAGGAAATCATGCTGACATTTCATGCCAACTTTGGATTTTGCTCTTTAGTCTGGAGAAATAGGAGAGCATTGCATTTGACCTGGTGTGCCTGGTGTGAAGGTAAACGCCGTCTGTGGAAGATCTGAAGGCATGCTTCATCAGGACTGATCCCGAACAGTGTGGGAGCGAGGACGCTACCCTGCGTTACTCCACTCTGGATGTCAAAACGCCCAAACTGGGCCAGCAAAGACCACAGTTCTCTTCATCTCTTCATGGAAGGATCTGATGACGCTAAGGAACCTGGCTTGGCATCCGATCCTGGGGAGGATTCTGAAGAGCTACGGGATCTTTAACGTGCGTATTTGATCTCCTGCGTGCGTACACACACGAAAGGGTTTCAGGCACTAACAGGTCTGCACATGTGTTGAAATAGGAGATCGGAAAAAAAATCTTCACCCTTTACCCACCAGGCGCCGTTACCGAGAAGCAAACTTTTCAATCTATATCAAAACAGTTTCCACAATGGACATGTGCCGGAGGACTGGACACACAGCTTCTTAAAACCCATACCAAAACCAGGAAAGGACCATCATCAGGTAAGTGGCTACCGGATCCTAACCATGCAAAACATTGCTGGAAAGCTCAAGGAACGCATGATAGCCAGGAAACTTGAAAGGGATCTTGAACACAGGCACATTCTCCCTTCAAATCAAGGTGGTTACAGAACAGGCAAGTCCACATGGGAAAATGCAGCTGCTTTTGCATATGAGGTGTATGAAGGATTTCAAAGAAAAGAAGAAACACTAGCAGTAGCAATCGACCTTGAAGATGCCTACAATAAAGTTCAGTTTGCGCACCTCATGGAGCTGATACTAAGGTATGGAGTAAGTTTGACACTGACAAGATGGATAGCAGCAGCGCTTCAGGAAAGAACCGTCGTCCTACGCCTCGGAGATTGGATGTCTGCACCTTCTAAACTATTCATGGGACTGCCACAAGGGTCTCCGCTCTCTCCTGTCCTCTACAATGTCTACACGAAGGGCCTTGCAGACTTAAACAACAATGGAATAGCTCGGGTGCTTACTCTTGCGGATGATGGCCTGGTCTTCAAAACTTCGAAAGATGCTCAGGAAAGAACTAACGCCGTCCAGAAACAACTAAACAATATTGCTCAATGGTGCAAAAACACAGGATCTTCCATCAATCCAGCGAAAGCCCAAAAGTTGCTTTGCACCCTTAACAACAACCGCGAGCAAATCACCACATTCTGTGTCATTCAATGGGATTCAGGTCGAGAAAACTGAATGCCTACACTACCTAGGAATACACTTCGACAGGATGCTGACCTTCAGAAAACATACGGAAAATACTGTTCTCAAATGCAAAAAGGGCCTTTCAGTCTTAAAAGCAATGGCAACCAAAGGTATTGAACAACGCCACCTCTTCCTGTATACCAGTCACTCGTCCTCAGTGTGATCGACTACGGATTTGGGCTAACAACACTATCTCAAAGCAACCTCCTAAAATTAGAAAGAGTTCAAAATGAAGCTATGAGGCTGATCCTTGGAACAACAAAAGACACGCCCACAGAAACCATGCGATACCTGCTTGACCTTCCTTCAGTGCAGGCCAGAAACAAGTTAGAACAGGTCAAAACCTACTTCAAAGCATTAGAAAACCCTCAAAACCCACTGCATGACGCAGTCAAAGAACCAAAAGGCAGCCGTCTAGGACGAGGAAGATCATGGATGGGGCAAGCAGAAGACACAATCCAGCTAGTATGCCGACTACAAGACCTGAAAGAAACAAAAGAATGGGAGAAAAACCCCGAAAACCTCAACCATCTATTCAACACAGCCATTTCACCCACTCTAGGAAGACATTGTCGGAATGGCCAGAGGGCAAAACCGATGCGGAAGTGAAGCTACTCATAGAAGAAAAAAGTAAAGAAGAGGACATCATCATATACACAGATGGCTCAGTCAAGGTTTGATGGGTGACTTCACTTACAGCCTTCATCAGGTGTTTCCAAGTGACACACATACCTCTTCCACAGAACTTCTTCAGGGTTTGTCTGTTCTACCTCCCCCTCACCCCCACCACCTTCCCCCCCGCACAC